>NW_027650164.1:0-147930 GCF_965287045.1 Carcharhinus amblyrhynchos
TTCCAGACTCCTGTTTCTCCCCCTCTGTTTCCAGACTCCTGTTTCTGCCCCTCTGTTTCCAGCCTCCTGATTCTGCCCCTCTGTTTCATGACTCCTGTTTCTCACCCTCTGTTTCCAGACTCCTGTTTCTCTCCCTTTGTTCCAGACTCCTGTTTCTCCCCCTCTGCTTCCAGACTCCTGTTTCTCCCCCTCTGTTTCCGGACTCCTGTTTCTCCCCCTCTGTTTCCAGACTCCTGTTTCTCCCCCCTCTGTTTCCAGACTCCTGTTTCTCCCCCTCTGTTTCCAGCCTCCTGTTTCTGCTCCTCTGTTTCCAGAATCCTGTTTCTCACCCTCTGTTTCCAGACTCCTGTTTCTCCCCCTCTGTTTCCAGACTCCTGTTTCTGCCCCTCTGTTTCCAGACTTCTGTTACTGCCCCTCTGTTTCCAGACTTCTGTTTCTCCCCCTCTGTTTCCCAGCCTCCTGTTTCTGCTCCTCTGTTTCCAGAATCCTGTTTCTCACCCTCTGTTTCCAGACTCCTGTTTCTCCCCCTCTGTTTCCAGACTCCTGTTTCTGCCCCTCTGTTTCCAGACTTCTGTTACTGCCCCTCTGTTTCCAGACTTCTGTTTCTCCCCCTCTGTTTCCAGACTCCTGTTTCTGCCCCTCTGTTTCCAGACTCCTGTTTCTCACCATCTGTTTCCAGACTCCTGTTCCTCCCCTCTGTTTCCAGATCCTGTGTTTCTGCCCCTCTGTTTCCAGACTCCTGTTTCTCACCCTCTGTTTCCAGACTCCTGTTTCTCCACCTCTGTTTCCAGACTCCTGTTTCTGCCCCTCTGTTTCCAGACTTCTGTTTCTCCCCCTCTGTTTCCAGACTCCTGTTTCCTCCCCCTCTGTTCCAGACTCCTGCTTCTCCCCCTCTGTTTCCAGACTCGTGTTTCTGCCCCTCTGTTTCAGACTCCTGTTTCTCACCGTCTGTTTCCAGACTCCTATTCTCCCCCTCTGTTTCCAGACTCCTGTTCTGCCCTCTGTTTCCAGACTCCTGTTTCTCACCCTGAGTTTCCAGACTCCTGTTTCTCCCCCTCTGTTTCAGCCTCCTGTTTCTCCCCCTCTGTTTCCAGCCTCCTGTTTCTTCCCCTCTGTTTCCAGACTCCTGTTTCTGCCCCTCTGTTTCCAGCCTCCTGATTCTGCCCCTCTGTTTCCAGACTCCTGTTTCTCACCCTCTGTTTCCAGACTCCTGTTTCTCTCCCTTTGTTTCCAGACTCCTGTTTCTCCCCCTCTGCTTCCAGACTCCTGATTCTCACCCTCTGTTTCCAGACTCCTGTTTCTCCCCCTCTGTTTCCAGACTCCTGTTTCTCCCCCTCTGTTTCCAGACTCCTGTTTCTCCCCTCTGTTTCCAGCCTCCTGTTTCTGCTCCTCTGTTTCCAGAATCCTGTTTCTCACCCTCTGTTTCCAAGACTCCTGTTTCTCCCCCTCTGTTTCCAGACTCCAGTTTCTCCCCTCTGTTTCCAGACTTCTGTTTCTGCCCGTCTGTTTCCAGGCTCCTGTTTCTCCCCCTCTGTTTCCAGACTCCTGTTTCTCACCATCTGTTTCCAGACTCCTGTTCCTCCCCTCTCTTCCAGACTCCTGTTTCTGCCCCTCTGTTTCCAGACTCCTGTTTCTCACCCTGAGTTTCCAGACTCCTGTTTCTCCCCCTCTGTTTCCAGCCTCCTGTTTCTCCCCTCTGTTTCCAGCCTCCTGTTTCTTCCCCTCTGTTTCCAGACTCCTGCTTCTGCCCCTCTATTTCCAGCCTCCTGATTCTGCCCCTCTGTTTCCAGACTCCTGTTTCTCACCCTCTGTTTCCAGACTCCTGTTTCTCTCCCTCTGTTTCCAGGACTCTGTTTCTCCCCCTCTGCTTCCAGACTCCTGATTCTCACCCTCTGTTTCCACCCTCCATTTTCTCCCCCTCTGTTTCCAGACTCCTGTTTCTCCCCCTCTGTTCCAGACTCCTGTTTCTGCCCCTCTGTTTCCAGACTCCTGTTTCTCCCCTCTGTTTCCAGACTCCTGTTTCTGCCCCTCTGTTTCCAGACTTCTGTTCTCCCCCTCTGTTTCCAGACTCCTGTTCTCCCCCTCTGTTTCCAGACTCCTGGTTCTGCCCTCTGTTTCCAGGCTCCTGTTTCTGCCCCACTGTTTCCAGACTCCTGTTTCTGCCCCTCCCCCCTCTGTTTCCTGACTCCTGTCTCTCCCCTCTGTTTTCAGCCTCCTGTTTCTGCCCCTCAGTTTCCAACCTCCTGTTTCTCGCCCTCTGTTTCCAGACTCCTGTTTCTCCCCCTCTGTTTCCAGCCTCCTGTTTCTGCCCCTCTGTTTCCAGACTCCTGTTTCTGCCCCTCTGTTTCCAGGCTCCTGGTTCTCACCATTTGTTTTCCAGACTCCTGTTTCTCCCCCTCTGTTTCCAGACTCCTGATTCTGCCCCTCTGTTTCCAGACTCCTGTTTCTCCCCCTCTGTTTCCAGACTCCTGTTTCTGCCCTCTGTTTTCAGCCTCCTGATTCTGCCCCTCTGTTTCATGACTCCTGTTTCTCACCCTCTGTTCCAGACTCCTGTTTCTCTCCCTTTGTTTCCAGACTCCTGTTTCTCCCCTCTGCTTCCAGACTCCTGTTCTCCCCCTCTGTTTCCGGACTCCTGTTTCTCCCCTCTGTTTCCAGACTCCTGTTTCTCCCCCTCTGTTTCCAGACTCCTGTTTCTCCCCCTCTGTTTCCAGCCTCCTGTTTCTGCTCCTCTGTTTCCAGAATCCTGTTTCTCCCCTCTGTTTCCAGACTCCTGTTTCTGCCCTCTGTTTCCAGACATCTGTTACTGCCCCTCTGTTTCCAGACTTCTGTTTCTCCCCCTCTGTTTCCAGACTCCTGTTCTGCCCCTCTGTTTCCAGACTCCTGTTTCTCACCATCTGTTCCAGACTCCTGTTCCTCCCCTCTGTTTCCAGACTCCTGTTTCTGCCCCTCTGTTCCAGACTCCTGTTTTCTCACCCTCTGTTTCCAGACTCCTGTTTCTCCACCTCTGTTTCCAGCCTCCTGTTTCTGCCCCTCAGTTTCCAACCTCCTGTTTCTGCCCTCTGTTTTCCAGGCCCTGGTTTCTCACCATTTGTTTCCAGACTCCTGTTTCTCCCCCTCTGTTTCCAGACTCCTGATTCTGCCCCTCTGTTTCCAGACTCCTGTTTCTCCCCCTCTGTTTCCAGACTCCTGTTTCTCCCCCTCTGTTTCCAGACTCCTGTTTCTGCCCCTCTGTTTCCAGCCTCCTGATTCTGCCCCTCTGTTTCATGACTCCTGTTTCTCACCCTCTGTTTCCAGACTCCTGTTTCTCTCCCTTTGTTTCCAGACTCCTGTTTCTCCCCCTCTGCTTCAGACTCCTGTTTCTCCCCCTCTGTTTCCGGACTCTGTTTCTCCCCTCTGTTCCAGACTCCTGTTTCTCCCCTCTGTTTCCAGACTCCTGTTTCTCCCCCTCTGTTTCCAGCCTCCTGTTTCTGCTCCTCTGTTTCCAGAATCCTGTTTCTCACCCTCTGTTCCAGACTCCTGTTTCTCCCCCTCTGTTCAGACTCCTGTTTCCTGCCCTCTGTTCCAGACTTCTGTTACTGCCCTCTGTTTCCAGACTTCTGTTTCTCCCCTCTGTTTCCAGCCTCCTGTTTCTGCCTCCTCTGTTTCCAGAATCCTGTTTCTCACCCTCTGTTCCAGACTCCTGTTCTCCCCCTCTGTTTCCAGACTCCTGTTTCTGCCCCTCTGTTTCAGACTTCTGTTACTGCCCCTCTGTTTCCAGACTTCTGTTTCTCCCCCTCTGTTTCCAGACTCCTGTTTCTGCCCCTCTGTTTCCAGACTCCTGTTCTCACCATCTGTTTCCAGACTCCTGTTCCTCCCCCTCTGTTTCCAGACTCCTGTTTCTGCCCCTCTGTTTCCAGACTCCTGTTTCTCACCCTCTGTTTCCAGACTCCTGTTTCTCCACCTCTGTTTCCAGACTCCTGTTTCTGCCCCTCTGTTTCCAGACTTCTGTTTCTCCCCCTCTGTTTCCAGACTCCTGTTTCTCCCCCTCTGTTTCCAGACTCCTGCTTCTCCCCCTCTGTTTCCAGACTCGTGTTTCTGCCCCTCTGTTTCCAGACTCCTGTTTCTCACCGTCTGTTTCCAGACTCCTATTCCTCCCCCTCTGTTTCCCAGACTCCTGTTTCTGCCCCTCTGTTTCCAGACTCCTGTTTCTCACCCTGAGTTTCCAGACTCCTGTTTCTCCCCCTCTGTTTCCAGCCTCCTGTTTCTCCCCCTCTGTTTCCAGCCTCCTGTTTCTTCCCCTCTGTTCCAGACTCCTGTTTCTGCCCCTCTGTTTCCAGCCTCCTGATTCTGCCCCTCTGTTTCCAGACTCCTGGTTCTCACCCTCTGTTTCCAGACTCCTGTTTCTCACCCTCTGTTTCCAGACTCCTGTTTCTCTCCCTCTGTTTCCAGACTCCTGTTTCTCCCCCTCTGCTTCCAGACTCCTGATTCTCACCCTCTGTTTCCACCCTCCATTTTCTCCCCCTCTGTTTCCAGACTCCTGTTTCTCCCCCTCTGTTTCCAGACTCCTGTTTCTGCCCCTCTGTTTCCAGACTCCGTTTCTCCCTCTGTTTCCAGACTCCTGTTTCTGCCCCTCTGTTTCCAGACTTCTGTTTCTCCCCTCTGTTTCCAGACTCCTGTTTCTCCCCTCTGTTTCCAGACTCCTGTTTCTGCCCCTCTGTTTCCAGGCTCCTGTTTCTGCCCCACTGTTTCCAGACTCCTGTTTCTGCCCCTCTGTTTCCAGACTCCTGTTTCTCCCCCTCTGTTTCCTGACTCCTGTCTCTCCCCCTCTGTTTTCAGCCTCCTGTTTCTGCCCCTCAGTTTCCAACCTCCTGTTTCTCGCCCTCTGTTTCCAGACTCCTGTTTCTCCCCCCTCTGTTCCAGCCTCCTGTTTCTGCCCCTCTGTTTCCAGACTCCTGTTTCTGCCCCTCTGTTTCCAGGCTCCTGGTTCTCACCATTTGTTTCCAGACTCCTGTTTCTCCCCCTCTGTTTCCAGACTCCTGATTCTGCCCCTCTGTTTCCAGACTCCTGTTTCCCCCCTCTGTTTCCAGACTCCTGTTTCTGCCCTCTGTTTCCAGCCTCCTGATTTCTGCCCCTCTGTTTCATGACTCCTGTTTCTCACCCTCTGTTTCCAGACTCCTGTTTCTCTCCCTTTGTTTCCAGACTCCTGTTCTCCCCCTCTGCTTCCAGACTCCTGTTTCTCCCCCTCTGTTTCCGGACTCCTGTTTCTCCCCCTCTGTTTCCAGACTCCTGTTTCTCCCCCTCTGTTTCCAGACTCCTGTTTCTCCCCCTCTGTTTCCAGCCTCCTGTTTCTGCTCCTCTGTTTCCAGAATCCTGTTTCTCCCCCTCTGTTTCCAGACTCCTGTTTCTGCCCCTCTGTTTCCAGACATCTGTTACTGCCCCTCTGTTTCCAGCCTCTGTTTCTCCCCCTCTGTTTCCAGACTCCTGTTTCTGCCCCTCTGTTTTCCAGACTCCTGTTTCTCACCATCTGTTTCCAGACTCTGTTCCTCCCCCTCTGTTTCCAGACTCCTGTTTCTGCCCCTCTGTTTCCAGACTCCTGTTTCTCACCCTCTGTTTCCAGACTCCTGTTTCTCCACCTCTGTTTCCAGCCTCCTGTTTCTGCCCCTCAGTTTCCAACCTCCTGTTTCTGCCCCTCTGTTTCCATGCTCCTGGTTCTCACCATTTGTTTCCAGACTCCTGTTTCTCCCCTCTGTTCCAGACTCCTGATTCTGCCCCTCTGTTTCCAGACTCCTGTTTCTCCCCCTCTGTTTCCAGACTCCTGTTTCTCCCCCTCTGTTTCCAGACTCCTGTTTCTGCCCCTCTGTTCCAGCCTCCTGATTCTGCCCCTCTGTTTCATGACTCCTGTTTCTCACCCTCTGTTTCCAGACTCCTGTTTTCTCCCTTTGTTTCCAGACTCCTGTTTCTCCCCCTCTGCTTCCAGACTCCTGTTCTCCCCCTCTGTTTTCCGGACTCCTGTTTCTCCCCCTCTGTTTCCAGACTCCTGTTTCTCCCCCTCTGTTTCCAGACTCCTGTTTCTCCCCCTCTGTTTCCCAGCCTCCTGTTTCTGCTCCTCTGTTTCCAGAATCCTGTTTCTCACCCTCTGTTTCCAGACTCCTGTTTCTCCCCCTCTGTTTCCAGACTCCTGTTTCTGCCCCTCTGTTTCCAGACTCTGTTACTGCCCCTCTGTTTTCCAGACTTCTGTTTCTCCCCTCTGTTCCAGCCTCCTGTTTCTGCTCCTCTGTTTCCAGAATCCTGTTCTCACCCTCTGTTTCCAGACTCCTGTTTCTCCCCCTCCTGTTTCCAGACTCCTGTTTCTGCCCCTCTGTTTCCAGACTTCTGTTACTGCCCCTCTGTTTCCAGACTTCTGTTCTCCCCCTCTGTTTCCAGACTCCTGTTTCTGCCCCTCTGTTTCCAGACTCCTGTTTCTCACCATCTGTTTCCAGACTCCTGTTCCTCCCCCTCTGTTCCAGACTCCTGTTCTGCCTCTGTTTCCAGACTCCTGTTTCTCACCCTCTGTTTCCAGACTCCTGTTTCTCCACCTCTGTTTCCAGACTCCTGTTCTGCCCCTCTGTTTCCAGACTTCTGTTTCTCCCCCTCTGTTTCCAGACTCCTGTTTCTCCCCCTCTGTTTCCAGACTCCTGCTTCTCCCCCTCTGTTTCAGACTCGTGTTCTGCCCCTCTGTTTCCAGACTCCTGTTTCTCACCGTCTGTTTCCAGACTCCTATTCCTCCCCCTCTGTTTCCAGACTCCTGTTCTGCCCCTCTGTTTCCAGACTCCTGTTTCTCACCCTGAGTTTCCAGACTCCTGTTTCTCCCCCTCTGTTTCCAGCCTCCTGTTTCTCCCCCTCTGTTTCCAGCCTCCTGTTTCTTCCCCTCTGTTTCCAGACTCCTGTTTCTGCCCCTCTGTTTCCAGCCTCCTGATTCTGCCCCTCTGTTTCCAGACTCCTGTTTCTCACCCTCTGTTTCCAGACTCCTGTTTCTCTCCCTTTGTTTCCAGACTCCTGTTTCTCCCCCTCTGCTTCCAGACTCCTGATTCTCACCCTCTGTTTCCAGACTCCTGTTTCTCCCCCTCTGTTTCCAGACTCCTGTTTCTCCCCCTCTGTTTCCAGACTCCTGTTTCTCCCCCTCTGTTTCCAGCCTCCTGTTTCTGCTCCTCTGTTTCCAGAATCCTGTTTCTCACCCTCTGTTTCCAGACTCCTGTTTCTCCCCCTCTGTTTCCAGACTCCAGTTTCTCCCCTCTGTTTCCAGACTTCTGTTTCTGCCCGTCTGTTTCCAGGCTCCTGTTTCTCCCCCTCTGTTTCCAGACTCCTGTTTCTCACCATCTGTTTCCAGACTCCTGTTCCTCCCCCTCTGTTTCCAGACTCCTGTTTCTGCCCCTCTGTTTCCAGACTCCTGTTTCTCACCCTGAGTTTCCAGACTCCTGTTTCTCCCCCTCTGTTTCCAGCCTCCTGTTTCTCCCCCTCTGTTTCCAGCCTCCTGTTTCTTCCCCTCTGTTTCCAGACTCCTGCTTCTGCCCCTCTATTTCCAGCCTCCTGATTCTGCCCCTCTGTTTCCAGACTCCTGTTTCTCACCCTCTGTTTCCAGACTCCTGTTTCTCTCCCTCTGTTTCCAGACTCCTGTTTCTCCCCCTCTGCTTCCAGACTCCTGATTCTCACCCTCTGTTTCCACCCTCCATTTTCTCCCCCTCTGTTTCCAGACTCCTGTTTCTCCCCCTCTGTTTCCAGACTCCTGTATCTGCCCCTCTGTTTCCAGACTCCTGTTTCTCCCCCTCTGTTTCCAGACTCCTGTTTCTGCCCCTCTGTTTCCAGACTTCTGTTTCTCCCCCTCTGTTTCCAGACTCCTGTTTCTCCCCCTCTGTTTCCAGACTCCTGTTTCTGCCCCTCTGATTCCAGGCTCCTGTTTCTGCCCCACTGTTTCCAGACTCCTGTTTCTGCCCCTCTGTTTCCAGACTCCTGTTTCTCCCCCTCTGTTTCCTGACTCCTGTCTCTCCCCCTCTGTTTTCAGCCTCCTGTTTCTGCCCCTCAGTTTCCAACCTCCTGTTTCTCGCCCTCTGTTTCCAGACTCCTGTTTCTCCCCCTCTGTTTCCAGCCTCCTGTTTCTGCCCCTCTGTTTCCAGACTCCTGTTTCTGCCCCTCTGTTTCCAGACTCCTGTTTCTGCACCTCTGTTTCCAGACTCCTGTTTCTCCCCCTCTGTTTCCAGACTCCTGTTTCTGCCCCTCTGTTTCCAGACTGCTGTTTCTGCCTCTCTGTTTCCAGACTCCTGTTTCTCCCCCTCCGTTTCCAGACTCCTGTTCCTGCCCCTCTGTTTCCAGGCTCCTGTTTCTGCCCCTCTGTTTCCAGACTCCTGTTTCTGCCCCTCTGTTTCCAGCCTCCTGTTTCTCCCCCTCTGTTTCCAGACTCCTGTCTCTGCCCCTCTGTTTCCAGACTCCTGTTTCTGCCTCTCTGTTTCCCGTCTCCTGTTTCTCCCCCTCTGTTTCCAGACTCCTGTTTCTGCCCCTCTGTTTCCAGGCTCCTGTTTCTGCCCCTCTGTTTCCAGACTCCTGTTTCTCCCCCTCTGTTTCCAGACTCCTGTTTCTCCCCCTCTGTTTCCAGCCTCCTGTTTCTGCTCCTCTGTTTCCAGACTCCTGTTTCTCACCCTCTGTTTCCAGGCTCCTGTTTCTCCCCATCTGTTTTCAGACTCCTTTTTCTGCCCCTCTGTTTCCAGACTCCTGTTTCTCCCCCACTGTTTCCAGACTCCTGTTTCTCCCCCTCTGTTTCCAGACTCCTGTTTCTCCCCCTCTGTTTCCAGACACCTGTTTCTGCCCCTCTGTTTCCAGACACCTGTTTCTCACCATCTGTTTCCAGACTCCTGTTTCTCCCCCTCTGTTTCCAGAATCCTGTTTCTGCCCCTCTGTTTCCAGACTCCTGTTTCTCACCCTGAGTTTCCAGACTCCTGTTTCTCCCCCTCTGTTTCCAGACACCTGTTTCTCACCATCTGTTTACAGACTACTGTTTCTGCCCCTCTGTTTCCAGAATCCTGTTTCTGCCCCTCTGTTTCCAGCCTCCTGTTTCTCCCCCTCTGTTTCCAGACTCGTGTTTCTCCCCCTCTGTTTCCAGCCTCCTGGTTCTGCCCCTCAGTTTCCAACCTCCTGTTTCTCGCCCTCTGTTTCCAGTCGCCTGTTTCTCCCCCTCTGTTTCCAGCCTCCTGTTTCTGCCCCTCTGTTTCCAGACTCCTGTTTCTCACCCTCTGTTTCCAGCCTTCTGTTTCTCCGCCTCAGTTTCCAGACGCCTGTTTCTGCCCCTCTGTTTCCAGACTCCTGTTTCTGCCCCTCTGTTTCCAGACTCCTGTTTCTCCCCCTCTGTTTCCAGACTCCTGTTTCTCCCCCTCTGTTTCCAGACTCCTGTTTCTGCCCCTCTGTTTCCAGACTTCTGTTTCTCCCCCTCTGTTTCCAGACTCCTGTTTCTCCCCCTTTGTTTCCAGACTCCTGTTTCTCCCCCTCTGTTTCCAGACTCGTGTTTCTGCCCCTCAGTTTCCATCCTCCTGTTTCTCGCCCTCTGTTTCCAGACTCCTGTTTCTCCCCCTCTGTTTCCAGACTCCTGTTTCTCACCCTTTGTTTCCAGACTCCTGTTTATCCCCCTCTGTTTCCAGACTCCTGTTTCTCACCCTCTGTTTCCAGACTCCTGTTTCTCCACCTCTGTTTCCAGACTCCTGTTTCTCCACCTCTGTTTCCAGACTCCTGTTTCTGCCCCTCTGTTTCCAGACTTCTGTTTCTCCCCCTCTGTTTCCAGACTCCTGTTTCTCCCCCTCTGTTTCCAGACTCCTGTTTCTCCCCCTCTGTTTCCAGACTCGTGTTTCTGCCCCTCTGCTTCCAGACTCCTGTTTCTCACCGTCTGTTTCCAGACTCCTATTCCTCCCCCTCTGTTTCCAGACTCCTGTTTCTGCCCCTCTGTTTCCAGACTCCTGTTTCTCACCCTGAGTTTCCAGACTCCTGTTTCTCCCCCTCTGTTTCCAGCCTCCTGTTTCTCCCCCTCTGTTTCCAGCCTCCTGTTTCTTCCCCTCTGTTTCCAGACTCCTGTTTCTGCCCCTCTGTTTCCAGCCTCCTGATTCTGCCCCTCTGTTTCCAGGCTCCTGTTTCTCACCCTCTGTTTCCAGACTCCTGTTTCTCTCCCTTTGTTTCCAGACTCCTGTTTCTCCCCCTCTGCTTCCAGACTCCTGATTCTCACCCTCTGTTTCCAGACTCCTGTTTCTCCCCCACTGTTTCCAGACTCCTGTTTCTCCCCCTCTGTTTCCAGACTCCTGTTTCTCCCCCTCTGTTTCCAGCCTCCTGTTTCTGCTCCTCTGTTTCCAGAATCCTGTTTCTCACCCTCTGTTTCCAGACTCCTGTTTCTCCCCCTCTGTTTCCAGACTCCAGTTTCTCCCCTCTGTTTCCAGACTTCTGTTTCTGCCCGTCTGTTTCCAGGCTCCTGTTTCTCCCCCTCTGTTTCCAGACTCCTGTTTCTCCCCCTCTGTTTCCAGACTCATGTTTCTGCCCCTCTGTTTCCACACTCCTGTTTCTCACCATCTGTTTCCAGACTCCTGTTCCTCCCCCTCTGTTTCCAGACTCCTGTTTCTGCCCCTCTGTTTCCAGACTCCTCTTTCTCACCCTGAGTTTCCAGACTCCTGTTTCTCCCCCTCTGTTTCCAGCCTCCTGTTTCTCCCCCTCTGTTTCCAGCCTCCTGTTTCTTCCCCTCTGTTTCCAGACTCCTGTTTCTGCCCCTCTATTTCCAGCCTCCTGATTCTGCCCCTCTGTTTCCAGACTCCTGTTTCTCACCCTCTGTTTCCAGACTCCTGTTTCTCTCCCTCTGTTTCCAGACTCCTGTTTCTCCCCCTCTGCTTCCAGACTCCTGATTCTCACCCTCTGTTTCCACCCTCCTGTTTCTCCCCCTCTGTTTCCAGACTCCTGTTTCTCCCCCTCTGTTTCCAGACTCCTGTTTCTGCCCCTCTGTTTCCAGACTCCTGTTTCTCCCCCTCTGTTTCCAGACTCCTTTTTCTGCCCCTCTGTTTCCAGACTTCTGTTTCTCCCCCTCTGTTTCCAGACTCCTGTTTCTCCCCCTCTGTTTCCAGACTCCTGTTTCTCCCCCTCTGTTTCCAGACTCCTGTTTCTGCCCCTCTGTTTCCAGCCTCCTGATTCTGCCCCTCTGTTTCCAGACTCCTGTTTCTCACCCTCTGTTTCCAGACTCCTGTTTCTGACCCTCTGTTTCCAGACTCCTGTTTCTCCCCCTCTGTTTCCAGACTCCTGTTTCTCCCCCTCTGTTTCCAGACTCCTGTTTCTGCCCCTCTGTTTCCAGGCTCCTGTTTCTGCCCCACTGTTTCCAGACTCCTGTTTCTGCCCCTCTGTTTCCAGACTCCTGTTTCTCCCCCTCTGTTTCCTGACTCCTGTCTCTCCCCCTCTGTTTTCAGCCTCCTGTTTCTGCCCATAAGTTTCCAACCTCCTGTTTCTCGCCCTCTGTTTCCAGACTCCTGTTTCTCCCCCTCTGTTTCCAGCCTCCTGTTTCTGCCCCTCTGTTTCCAGACTCCTGTTTCTGCCCCTCTGTTTCCAGACTCCTGTTTCTGCACCTCTGTTTCCAGACTCCTGTTTCTCCCCCTCTGTTTCCAGACTCCTGTTTCTGCCCCTCTGTTTCCAGACTCCTGTTTCTCCCCCTCTGTTTCCAGACTCCTTTTTCTGCCCCTCTGTTTCCAGACTTCTGTTTCTCCCCCTCTGTTTCCAGACTCCTGTTTCTGCCCCTCTGTTTCCAGACTCCTGTTTCTCACCCTTTGTTTCCAGACTCCTGTTTATCCCCCTCTGTTTCCAGACTCCTGTTTCTGCCCCTCTGTTTCCAGACTCCTGTTTCTCCCCCTCTGTTTCTCGACTCCTGATTCTCACCCTCTGTTTCCAGACTCCTGTTTCTGCCCCTCTGTTTCCAGACTCCAGTTTCTCCCCTTCTGTTTCCAGCCTCCTGTTTCTGCCCCTCAGTTTCCAACCTCCTGTTTCTCTCCCTCTGTTTCCAGACTCCTTTTTCTCCCCCTCTGTTTCCAGCCTCCTGTTTCTGCCCCTCTGTTTCCAGACTCCTGTTTCTGCCCCTCTGTTTCCAGACTCCTGTTTCTGCACCTCTGTTTCCAGACTCCTGTTTCTCCCCCTCTGTTTCCAGACTCCTGTTTCTGCCCCTCTGTTTCCAGACTGCTGTTTCTGCCTCTCTGTTTCCAGACTCCTGTTTCTCCCCCTCCGTTTCCAGCCTCCTGTTTCTCCCCCTCTGTTTCCAGACTCCTGTTTCTGCCCCTCTGTTTACAGACTCCTGTTTCTGCCTCTCTGTTTCCCGTCTCCTGTTTCTCCCCCTCTGTTTCCAGACTCCTGTTTCTGCCCCTCTGTTTCCAGCCTCCTGATTTTGCCCCTCAGTTTCCAACCTCCTGTTTCTCCCCCTCTGTTTCCAGACTCCTGTTTCTCCCCCTCTGTTTCCAGCCTCCTGTTTCTGCTCCTCTGTTTCCAGACTCCTGTTTCTCACCCTCTGTTTCCAGGCTCCTGTTTCTCCCCATCTGTTTTCAGACTCCTTTTTCTGCCCCTCTGTTTCCAGACTCCTGTTTCTCCCCCACTGTTTCCAGACTCCTGTTTCTCCCCCTCTGTTTCCAGACTCCTGTTTCTCCCCCTCTGTT
The DNA here is from genome assembly GCF_965287045.1 of Carcharhinus amblyrhynchos. Taxonomy (NCBI): domain Eukaryota; kingdom Metazoa; phylum Chordata; class Chondrichthyes; order Carcharhiniformes; family Carcharhinidae; genus Carcharhinus; species Carcharhinus amblyrhynchos. Next base: position 12,660 of record NW_027650164.1, read on the forward strand.
TCCAGACACCTGTTTCTGCCCCTCTGTTTCCAGACACCTCTTTCTCACCATCTGTTTCCAGACTCCTGTTTCTCCCCCTCTGTTTCCAGAATCCTGTTTCTGCCCCTCTGTTTCCAGACTCCTGTTTCTCACCCTGAGTTTCCAGACTCCTGTTTCTCCCCCTCTGTTTCCAGACACCTGTTTCTCACCATCTGATTACAGACTCCTGTTTCTGCCACTCTGTTTCCAGACTCCTGTTTCTGCCCCTCTGTTTCCAGCCTCCTGTTTCTCCCCCTCTGTTTCCAGACTCGTGTTTCTCCCCCTCTGTTTCCAGCCTCCTGGTTCTGCCCCTCAGTTTCCAACCTCCTCTTTCTCGCCCTCTGTTTCCAGTCTCCTGTTTCTCCCCCTCTGTTTCCAGCCTCCTGTTTCTGCCCCTCTGTTTCCAGACTCCTGTTTCTCACCCTCTGTTTCCAGCCTCCTGTTTCTCCGCCTCAGTTTCCAGACGCCTGTTTCTGCCCCTCTGTTTCCAGACTCCTGTTTCTGCCCCTCTGTTTCCAGACTCCTGTTTCTCCCCCTCTGTTTCCAGACTCCTGTTTCTCCCCCTCTGTTTCCAGACTCCTGTTTCTGCCCCTCTGTTTCCAGACTTCTGTTTCTCCCCCTCTGTTTCCAGACTCCTGTTTCTCCCCCTCTGTTTCCAGACTCCTGTTTCTCCCCCTCTGTTTCCAGACTCGTGTTTCTGCCCCTCAGTTTCCATCCTCCTGTTTCTCGCCCTCTGTTTCCAGACTCCTGTTTCTCCCCCTCTGTTTCCAGCCTCCTGTTTCTGCCCCTCTGTTTCCAGACTCCTGTTTCTCACCCTTTGTTTCCAGACTCCTGTTTATCCCCCTCTGTTTCCAGACTCCTGTTACTGCCCCTCTGTTTCCAGACTCCTGTTTCTCCCCCTCTGTTTCTCGACTCCTGATTCTCACCCTCTGTTTCCAGACTCCTGTTTCTGCCCCTCTGTTTCCAGACTCCAGTTTCTCCCCTTCTGTTTCCAGCCTCCTGTTTCTGCCCCTCAGTTTCCAACCTCCTGTTTCTCTCCCTCTGTTTCCAGACTCCTTTTTCTCCCCCTCTGTTTCCAGCCTCCTGTTTCTGCCCCTCTGTTTCCAGACTCCTGTTTCTGCCCCTCTGTTTCCAGACTCCTGTTTCTGCCCCTCTGTTTCCAGACTCCTGTTTCTCCCCCTCTGTTTCCAGACTCCTGATTCTGCCCCTCTGTTTCCAGACTGCTGTTTCTGCCTCTCTGTTTCCAGACTCCTGTTTCTCCCCCTCCGTTTCCAGACTCCTGTTTCTGCCCCTCTGTTTCCAGGCTCCTGTTTCTGCCCCTCTGTTTCCAGACTCCTGTTTCTGCCCCTCTGTTTCCAGCCTCCTGTTTCTCCCCCTCTGTTTCCAGACTCCTGTTTCTGCCCCTCTGTTTCCAGACTCCTGTTTCTGCCTCTCTGTTTCCAGTCTCCTGTTTCTCCCCCTCTGTTTCCAGACTCCTGTTTCTGCCCCTCTGTTTCCAGCCTCCTGATTTTGCCCCTCAGTTTCCAACCTCCTGATTCTCGCCCTCTGTTTCTAGACTCCTGTTTCTCCCCCTCTGTTTCCAGCCTCCTGTTTCTGCTCCTCTGTTTCCAGACTCCTGTTTCTCACCCTCTGTTTCCAGGCTCCTGTTTCTCCCCCTCTGTTTTCAGACTCCTTTTTCTGCCCCTCTGTTTCCAGACTCCTGTTTCTCCCCCACTGTTTCCAGACTCCTGTTTCTCCCCCTCTGTTTCCAGACTCCTGTTTCTCCCCCTCTGTTTCCAGACACCTGTTCCTGCCCCTCTGTTTCCAGACACCTGTTTCTCACCATCTGTTTCCAGACTCCTGTTTCTCCCCCTCTGTTTCCAGAATGCTGTTTCTGCCCCTCTGTTTCCAGACTCCTGTTTCTCACCCTGAGTTTCCAGACTCCTGTTTCTCCCCCTCTGTTTCCAGACACCTGTTTCTCACCATCTGTTTACAGACTCCTGTTTCTGCCCCTCTGTTTCCAGACTCCTGTTTCTGCCCCTCTGTTTCCAGCCTCCTGTTAATCCCCCTCTGTTTCCAGACACGTGTTTCTCCCCCTCTGTTTCCAGCCTCCAGGTTCTGCCCCTCTGTTTCCAACCTCCTGTTTCTCGCCCTCTGTTTCCAGTCTCCTGTTTCTCCCCCTCTGTTTCCAGCCTCCTGTTTCTGCCCCTCTGTTTCCAGCCTCCTGTTTCTCCGCCTCAGTTTCCAGACGCCTGTTTCTGCCCCTCTGTTTCCAGACTCCTGTTTCTTCCCCTCTGTTTCCAGACTCCTGTTTCTCCCCCTCTGTTTCCAGACTCCTGTTTCTCCCCCTCTGTTTCCATACTCCTGTTTCTGCCCCTCTGTTTCCAGACTCCTGCTTCTCCCCCTCTGTTTCCAGACTCCTGTTTCTCGCCCTCTGTTTCCAGACTCCTGTTTCTGCCCCTCTGTTTCCAGACTCCTGTTTCTGCCCCTCTGTATCCAGACTCCTGTTTCTCACCCTGAGTTTCCAGACTCCTGTTTCTCCCCATCTGTTTCCAGCCTCCTGTTTCTCACCCTCTGTTTCCAGCCTCCAGTTTCTTCCCCTCTGTTTCCAGACTCCTGTTTCTCACCCTGAGTTTCCAGACTCCTGTTTCTCCCCCTCTGTTTCCAGACACCTGTTTCTCACCATCTGATTACAGACTCCTGTTTCTGCCACTCTGTTTCCAGACTCCTGTTTCTGCCCCTCTGTTTCCAGCCTCCTGTTTCTCCCCCTCTGTTTCCAGACTCGTGTTTCTCCCCCTCTGTTTCCAGCCTCCTGGTTCTGCCCCTCAGTTTCCAACCTCCTCTTTCTCGCCCTCTGTTTCCAGTCTCCTGTTTCTCCCCCTCTGTTTCCAGCCTCCTGTTTCTGCCCCTCTGTTTCCAGACTCCTGTTTCTCACCCTCTGTTTCCAGCCTCCTGTTTCTCCGCCTCAGTTTCCAGACGCCTGTTTCTGCCCCTCTGTTTCCAGACTCCTGTTTCTGCCCCTCTGTTTCCAGACTCCTGTTTCTCCCCCTCTGTTTCCAGACTCCTGTTTCTCCCCCTCTGTTTCCAGACTCCTGTTTCTGCCCCTCTGTTTCCAGACTTCTGTTTCTCCCCCTCTGTTTCCAGACTCCTGTTTCTCCCCCTCTGTTTCCAGACTCGTGTTTCTGCCCCTCAGTTTCCATCCTCCTGTTTCTCGCCCTCTGTTTCCAGACTCCTGTTTCTCCCCCTCTGTTTCCAGCCTCCTGTTTCTGCCCCTCTGTTTCCAGACTCCTGTTTCTCACCCTTTGTTTCCAGACTCCTGTTTATCCCCCTCTGTTTCCAGACTCCTGTTTCTGCCCCTCTGTTTCCAGACTCCTGTTTCTCCCCCTCTGTTTCTCGACTCCTGATTCTCACCCTCTGTTTCCAGACTCCTGTTTCTGCCCCTCTGTTTCCAGACTCCAGTTTCTCCCCTTCTGTTTCCAGCCTCCTGTTTCTGCCCCTCAGTTTCCAACCTCCTGTTTCTCTCCCTCTGTTTCCAGACTCCTTTTTCTCCCCCTCTGTTTCCAGCCTCCTGTTTCTGCCCCTCTGTTTCCAGACTCCTGTTTCTGCCCCTCTGTTTCCAGACTCCTGTTTCTGCCCCTCTGTTTCCAGACTCCTGTTTCTCCCCCTCTGTTTCCAGACTCCTGTTTCTGCCCCTCTGTTTCCAGACTGCTGTTTCTGCCTCTCTGTTTCCAGACTCCTGTTTCTCCCCCTCCGTTTCCAGACTCCTGTTTCTGCCCCTCTGTTTCCAGGCTCCTGTTTCTGCCCCTCTGTTTCCAGACTCCTGTTTCTGCCCCTCTGTTTCCAGCCTCCTGTTTCTCCCCCTCTGTTTCCAGACTCCTGTTTCTGCCCCTCTGTTTCCAGACTCCTGTTTCTGCCTCTCTGTTTCCAGTCTCCTGTTTCTCCCCCTCTGTTTCCAGACTCCTGTTTCTGCCCCTCTGTTTCCAGCCTCCTGATTTTGCCCCTCAGTTTCCAACCTCCTGATTCTCGCCCTCTGTTTCTAGACTCCTGTTTCTCCCCCACTGTTTCCAGACTCCTGTTTCTGCTCCTCTGTTTCCAGACTCCTGTTTCTCACCCTCTGTTTCCAGACACCTGTTCCTGCCCCTCTGTTTCCAGACACCTGTTTCTCACCATCTGTTTCCAGACTCCTGTTTCTCCCCCTCTGTTTCCAGAATGCTGTTTCTGCCCCTCTCTTTCCAGACTCCTGTTTCTCACCCTGAGTTTCCAGACTCCTGTTTCTCCCCCTCTGTTTCCAGACACCTGTTTCTCACCATCTGTTTACAGACTCCTGTTTCTGCCCCTCTGTTTCCAGACTCCTGTTTCTGCCCCTCTGTTTCCAGCCTCCTGTTTCTCCCCCTCTGTTTCCAGACACGTGTTTCTCCCCCTCTGTTTCCAGCCTCCAGGTTCTGCCCCTCTGTTTCCAACCTCCTGTTTCTCGCCCTCTGTTTCCAGTCTCCTGTTTCTCCCCCTCTGTTTCCAGCCTCCTGTTTCTGCCCCTCTGTTTCCAGCCTCCTGTTTCTCCGCCTCAGTTTCCAGACGCCTGTTTCTGCCCCTCTGTTTCCAGACTCCTGTTTCTGCCCCTCTGTTTCCAGACTCCTGTTTCTCCCCCTCTGTTTCCAGACTCCTGTTTCTCCCCCTCTGTTTCCATACTCCTGTTTCTGCCCCTCTGTTTCCAGACTCCTGCTTCTCCCCCTCTGTTTCCAGACTCCTGTTTCTCGCCCTCTGTTTCCAGACTCCTGTTTCTGCCCCTCTGTTTCCAGACTCCTGTTTCTGCCCCTCTGTATCCAGACTCCTGTTTCTCACCGTGAGTTTCCAGACTCCTGTTTCTCCCCCTCTGTTTCCAGCCTCCTGTTTCTCACCCTCTGTTTCCAGCCTCCAGTTTCTTCCCCTCTGTTTCCAGACTCCTGTTTCTCCCCCTCTGTTTCCAGCCTCCTGATTCTGCCCCTCTGTTCCCAGACTCCTGTTTCTCACCCTCTGTTTCCAGACTCCTGTTTCTCCCCCAATGTTTCCAGACTCCTGTTTCTCCCCCTCTGCTTCCAGACTCCTGATCCTCACCCTCTGTTTCCTGACTCCTGTTTCTCCCCCTCTCTTTCCAGACTCCTGTTTCTCCCCCTCTGTTTCCAGACTCCTGTTTCTGCCCCTCTGTTTCCAGGCTCCTGTTTCTGCCCCTCTGTTTCCAGACTCCTGTTTCTGCCCCTCTGTTTCCAGCCTCCTGTTTCTCCCCCTCTGTTTCCAGACTCCTGTTTCTCCCTCTCTGTTTCCAGCCTCCTGTTTCTGCCCCTCAGTTTCCAACCTCCTGTTTCTCGCCCTCTGTTTCCAGACACCTGTTTCTCCCCCTCTGTTTCCAGCCTCCTGTTTCTGCCCCTCTGTTTCCAGGCTCCTGGTTCTCACCATTTGTTTCCAGACTCCTGTTTCTCCCCCTCTGTTTCCAGACTCCTGTTTCTGCCCCTCTGTTTCCAGACTCCTGTTTCTCCCCCTCTGCTTCCAGACTCCTGATCCTCACCCTCTGTTTCCTGACTCCTGTTTCTCCCCCTCTCTTTCCAGACTCCTGTTTCTCCCCCTCTGTTTCCAGAATCCTGTTTCTGCCCCTCTGTTTCCAGCCTCCTGTTTCTCCCCCTCTGTTTCCAGACTCGTGTTTCTCCCCCTCTGTTTCCAGCCTCCTGGTTCTGCCCCTCAGTTTCCAACCTCCTGTTTCTCGCCCTCTGTTTCCAGTCTCCTGTTTCTCCCCCTCTGTTTCCAGCCTCCTGTTTCTGCCCCTCTGTTTCCAGACTCCTGTTTCTCACCCTCTGTTTCCAGCCTCCTGTTTCTCCGCCTCAGTTTCCAGACGCCTGTTTCTGCCCCTCTGTTTCCAGACTCCTGTTTCTGCCCCTCTGTTTCCAGACTCCTGTTTCTCCCCCTCTGTTTCCAGACTCCTGTTTCTCCCCCTCTGTTTCCAGACTCCTGTTTCTGCCCCTCTGTTTCCAGACTTCTGTTTCTCCCCCTCTGTTTCCAGACTCCTGTTTCTCCCCCTCTGTTTCCAGACTCCTGTTTCTCCCCCTCTGTTTCCAGACTCGTGTTTCTGCCCCTCAGTTTCCATCCTCCTGTTTCTCGCCCTCTGTTTCCACACTCCTGTTTCTCCCCCTCTGTTTCCAGCCTCCTGTTTCTGCCCCTCTGTTTCCAGACTCCTGTTTCTCACCCTTTGTTTCCAGACTCCTGTTTATCCCCCTCTGTTTCCAGACTCCTGTTTCTGCCCCTCTGTTTCCAGACTCCTGTTTCTCCCCCTCTGTTTCTCGACTCCTGATTCTCACCCTCTGTTTCCAGACTCCTGTTTCTGCCCCTCTGTTTCCAGACTCCAGTTTCTCCCCTTCTGTTTCCAGCCTCCTGTTTCTGCCCCTCAGTTTCCAACCTCCTGTTTCTCTCCCTCTGTTTCCAGACTCCTTTTTCTCCCCCTCTGTTTCCAGCCTCCTGTTTCTGCCCCTCTGTTTCCAGACTCCTGTTTCTGCCCCTCTGTTTCCAGACTCCTGTTTCTGCCCCTCTGTTTCCAGACTCCTGTTTCTCCCCCTCTGTTTCCAGACTCCTGTTTCTGCCCCTCTGTTTCCAGACTGCTGTTTCTGCCTCTCTGTTTCCAGACTCCTGTTTCTCCCCCTCCGTTTCCAGACTCCTGTTTCTGCCCCTCTGTTTCCAGGCTCCTGTTTCTGCCCCTCTGTTTCCAGACTCCTGTTTCTGCCCCTCTGTTTCCAGACTCCTGTTTCTCCCCCTCTGTTTCCAGACTCCTGTTTCTGCCCCTCTGTTTCCAGACTCCTGTTTCTGCCTCTCTGTTTCCAGTCTCCTGTTTCTCCCCCTCTGTTTCCAGACTCCTGTTTCTGCCCCTCTGTTTCCAGCCTCCTGATTTTGCCCCTCAGTTTCCAACCTCCTGATTCTCGCCCTCTGTTTCTAGACTCCTGTTTCTCCCCCTCTGTTTCCAGCCTCCTGTTTCTGCTCCTCTGTTTCCAGACTCCTGTTTCTCACCCTCTGTTTCCAGGCTCCTGTTTCTCCCCCTCTGTTTTCAGACTCCTTTTTCTGCCCCTCTGTTTCCAGACTCCTGTTTCTCCCCCACTGTTTCCAGACTCCTGTTTCTCCCCCTCTGTTTCCAGACTCCTGTTTCTCCCCCTCTGTTTCCAGACACCTGTTTCTGCCCCTCTGTTTCCAGACACCTGTTTCTCACCATCTGTTTCCAGACTCCTGTTTCTCCCCCTCTGTTTCCAGAATCCTGTTTCTGCCCCTCTGTTTCCAGACTCCTGTTTCTCACCCTGAGTTTCCAGACTCCTGTTTCTCCCCCTCTGTTTCCAGACACCTGTTTCTCACCATCTGTTTACAGATTCCTGTTTCTGCCCCTCTGTTTCCAGACTCCTGTTTCTGCCCCTCTGTTTCCAGCCTCCTGTTTCTCCCCCTCTGTTTCCAGACACGTGTTTCTCCCCCTCTGTTTCCAGCCTCCTGGTTCTGCCCCTCAGTTTCCAACCTCCTGTTTCTCGCCCTCTGTTTCCAGTCTCTTGTTTCTCCCCCTCTGTTTCCAGCCTCCTGTTTCTGCCCCTCTGTTTCCAGCCTCCTGTTTCTCCGCCTCAGTTTCCAGAAGCCTGTTTCTGCCCCTCTGTTTCCAGACTCCTGTTTCTGCCCCTCTTTTTCCAGACTCCTGTTTCTCCCCCTCTGTTTCCAGACTCCTGTTTCTCCCCCTCTGTTTCCAGACTCCTGTTTCTGCCCCTCTGTTTCCAGACTCCTGCTTCTCCCCCTCTGTTTCCAGACTCCTGTTTCTCGCCCTCTGTTTCCAGACTCCTGTTTCTGCCCCTCTGTTTCCAGACTCCTGTTTCTCCCCCTCTGTATCCAGACTCCTGTTTCTCACCCTGAGTTTCCAGACTCCTGTTTCTCCCCCTCTGTTTCCAGCCTCCTGTTTCTCACCCTCTGTTTCCAGCCTCCAGTTTCTTCCCCTCTGTTTCCAGACTGCTGTTTCTCCCCCTCTGTTTCCAGCCTCCTGTTTCTGCCCCTCAGTTTCCAACCTCCTGTTTCTCGCCCTCTGTTTCCAGACTCCTGTTTCTCCCCCTCTGTTTCCAGCCTCCTGTTTCTGCCCCTCTGTTTCCAGGCTCCTGGTTCTCACCATTTGTTTCCAGACTCCTGTTTCTCCCCCTCTGTTTCCAGACTCCTGTTTCTGCCCCTCTGTTTCCAGACTCCTGTTTCTCCCCCTCTGTTTCCAGACTCCTGTTTCTGCCCCTCTGTTTCCAGCCTCCTGATTCTGCCCCTCTGTTTCAAGACTCCTGTTTCTCACCCTCTGTTTCCAGACTCCTGTTTCTCTCCCTTTGTTTCCAGACTCCTGTTTCTCCCCCTCTGCTTCCAGACTCCTGATTCTCACCCTCTGTTTCCAGACTCCTGTTTCTCCCCCTCTGTTTCCAGACTCCTGTTTCACCCCCTCTGTTTCCAGACTCCTGTTTCTCCCCCTCTGTTTCCACCCTCCTGTTTCTGCTCCTCTGCTTCCAGAATCCTGTTTCTCACCCTCTGTTTCCAGACTCCTGTTTCTCCCCCTCTGTTTCCAGACTCCTGTTTCTGCCCCTCTGTTTCCAGACTTCTGTTTCTGCTCCTCTGTTTCCAGGCTCCTGTTTCTCCCCCTCTGTTTCCACACTCCTGTTTCTCCCCCTCAATTTCCAGACTCATGTTTCTGCCCCTCTGTTTCCAGACTCCTGTTTCTCACCATCTGTTTCCAGACTCCTGTTCCTCCCCCTCTGTTTCCAGACTCCTGTTTCTGCCCCTCTGTTTCCAGACTCCTGTTTCTCACCCTGAGTTTCCAGACTCCTGTTTCTCCCCATCTGTTTCCAGCCTCCTGTTTCTCCCCCTCTGTTTCCAGCCTCCTGTTTATTCCCCTCTGTTTCCAGTCTCCTGTTTCTGCCCCTCTATTTCCAGCCTCCTGATTCTGCCCCTCTGTTTCCAGACTCCTGTTTCTCACCCTCTGTTTCCAGACTCCTGTTTCTCTCCCTCTGTTTCCAGACTCCTGTTTCTCCCCCTCTGTTTCCAGACTCCTGTTTCTGCCCCTCTGTTTCCAGACTTCTGTTTCTCCCCCTCTGTTTCCAGACTCCTGTTTCTCCCCCTCTGTTTCCAGACTCCTGTTTCTCCCCCTCTGTTTCCAGACTCCTGTTTCTGCCCCTCTGTTTCCAGCCTCCTGATTCTGCCCCTCTGTTTCCAGAATCCTGTTTCTCACCCTCTGTTTCCAGACTCCTGTTTCTCCCCCTCTGTTTCCAGACTCCTGTTTCTCCCCCTCTGCTTCCAGACTCCTGATTCTCACCCTCTGTTTCCAGACTCCTGTTTCTCCCCCTCTGTTTCCAGACTCCTGTTTCTGCCCCTCTGTTTCCAGACTTCTGTTTCTCCCCCTCTGATTCCAGACACCTGTTTCTCCCCCTCTGTTTCCAGACTCCTGTTTCTCCCCCTCTGTTTCCAGACTCCTGTTTCTGCCCCTCTGTTTCCAGCCTCCTGATTCTGCCCCTCTGATTTCTGACTCCTGTTTCTCACCCTCTGTTTCCAGACTCCTGTTTCTCCCCCTCTGTTTCCAGACTCCTGTTTCTCCCCCTCTGCTTCTAGACTCCTGATTCTCACCCTCTGGTTCCAGACTCCTGTTTCTCCCCGTCTGTTTCCAGACTCCTGTTTCTCCCCCTCTGTTTCCACACTCCTGTTTCTGCCCCTCTGTTTCCAGCCTCCTGTTTCTGCCCCTCTGTTTCCAGACTCCTGTTTCTGCCCCTCTGTTTCCAGCCTCTTGTTTCTCCCCCTCTGTTTCCAGACTCCTGTTTCTCCCCCTCTGTTTCCAGCCTCCTGTTTCTGCCCCTCAGTTTCCATCCTCCTGTTTCTCGCCCTCTGTTTCCAGACTCCTGTTTCTCCCCCTCTGTTTCCAGCTTCCTGTTTCTGCCCCTCTGTTTCCAGACTCCTGTTTCTCACCCTTTGTTTCCAGACTCCTGTTTATCCCCCTCTGTTTCCAGACTCCTGTTTCTGCCCCTCTGTTTCCAGACTCCTGTTTCTCCCCCTCTGTTTCTCGACTCCTGATTCTCACCCTCTGTTTCCAGACTCCTTTTTCTGCCCCTCTGTTTCCAGACTCCTGTTTCTGCCCCTCTGTTTCCAGACTCCTGTTTCTCCCCCTCTGTTTCCAGACTCCTGTTTCTGCCCCTCTGTTTCCAGACTGCTGTTTCTGCCTCTCTGTTTCCAGACTCCTGTTTCTCCCCCTCCGTTTCCAGACTCCTGTTTCTGCCCCTCTGTTTCCAGGCTCCTGTTTCTGCCCCTCTGTTTCCAGACTCCTGTTTCTGCCCCTCTGTTTCCAGCCTCCTGTTTCTCCCCCTCTGTTTCCAGACTCCTGTTTCTCCCCCTCTGTTTCCAGCCTCCTGTTTCTGCCCCTCAGTTTCCAACCTCCTGTTTCTCGCCCTCTGTTTCCAGACTCCTGTTTCTGCCCCTCTGTTTCCAGACTCCTGTTTCTGCCCCTCTGTATCCAGACTCCTGTTTCTCACCCTGAGTTTCCAGACTCCTGTTTCTCCCCCTCTGTTTCCAGCCTCCTGTTTCTCACCCTCTGTTTCCAGCCTCCTGTTTCTTCCCCTCTGTTTCCAGACTCCTGTTTCTCCCCCTCTGTTTCCAGCCTCCTGATTCTGCCCCTCTGTTCCCAGACTCCTGTTTCTCCCCCTCTGTTTCCAGACTCCTGTTTCTCCCCCTCTGTTTCCAGACTCCTGTTTCTCCCCCTCTGCTTCCAGACTCCTGATTCTCACCCTCTGTTTCCTGACTCCTGTTTCTCCCCCTCTGTTTCCAGACTCCTGTTTCTGCCCCTCTGTTTCCAGGCTCCTGTTTCTGCCCCTCTGTTTCCAGACTCCTGTTTCTGCCCCTCTGTTTCCAGCATCCTCTTTCTCCCCCTCTGTTTCCAGACTCCTGTTTCTCCCTCTCTGTTTCCAGCCTCCTGTTTCTGCCCCTCAGTTTCCAACCTCCTGTTTCTCGCCCTCTGTTTCCAGACTCCTGTTTCTCCCCCTCTGTTTCCAGCCTCCTGTTTCTGCCCCTCTGTTTCCAGGCTCCTGGTTCTCACCATTTGTTTCCAGACTCCTGTTTCTCCCTCTCTGTTTCCAGACTCCTGATTCTGCCCCTCTGTTTCCAGACTCCTGTTTCTCCCCCTATGTTTCCAGACTCCTGTTTCCCCCCCTCTGTTTCCAGACTCCTGTTTCGGCCCCTCTGTTTCCAGCCTCCTGATTCTGCCCCTCTGTTTCAAGACTCCTGTTTCTCACCCTCTGTTTCCAGACTCCTGTTTCTCTCCCTTTGTTTCCAGACTCCTGTTTCTCCCCCTCTGCTTCCAGACTCCTGATTCTCACCCTCTGTTTCCAGACTCCTGTTTCTCCCCCTCTGTTTCCAGACTCCTGTTTCTCCCCCTCTGTTTCCAGACTCCTGTTTCTCCCCCTCTGCTTCCAGCCTCCTGTTTCTGCTCCTCTGTTTCCAGAATCCTGTTTCTCACCCTGTGTTTCCAGACTCCTGTTTCTGCCCCTCTGTTTCCAGACTCCTGTTTCTGCCCCTCCGTTTCCAGACTTCTGTTTCTGCCCCTCTGTTTCCAGGCTCCTGTTTCTCCCCCTCTGTTTCCAGACTCCTGTTTCTCCCCCTCTATTTCCAGACTCATGTTTCAGCCCCTCTGTTTCCAGACTCCTGTTTCTCACCATCTGTTTCCAGACTCCTGTCCCTCCCCCTCTGTTTCCAGACTCCTGTTTCTGCCCCTCCGTTTCCAGACTCCTGTTTCTCACCCTGTTTCCAGACTCCTGTTTCTCCACCTCTGTTTCCAGACTTCTGTTTCTCCCCCTCTGTTTCCAGACTCCTGTTTCTCCCCCTCTGTTTCCAGACTCCTGTTTCTCCCCCTCTTTTTCCAGACTCGTGTTTCTGCCCCTCAGTTTCCATCCTCCTGTTTCTCGCCCTCTGTTTCCAGACTCCTGTTTCTCCCCCTCTGTTTCCAGCCTCCTGTTTCTGCCCCTCTGTTTCCAGACTCCTGTTTCTCACCCTTTGTTTCCAGACTCCTGTTTATCCCCCTCTGTTTCCAGACTCCTGTTTCTGCCCCTCTGTTTCCAGACTCCTGTTTCACCCCCTCTGTTTCTCGACTCCTGATTCTCACCCTCTGTTTCCAGACTCCTGTTTCTGCCCCTCTGTTTCCAGGCGCCTGTTTCTGCCCCTCTGTTTCCAGACTCCTGTTTCTGCCCCTCTGTTTCCAGCCTCCTGTTTCTCCCCCTCTGTTTCCAGACTCCTGTTTCTCCCCCTCTGTTTCCAGCCTCCTGATTCTGCCCCTCAGTTTCCAACCTCCTGTTTCTCTCCCTCTGTTTCCAGACTCCTTTTTCTCCCCCTCTGTTTCCAGCCTCCTGTTTCTGCCCCTCTGTTTCCAGACTCCTGTTTCTGCCCCTCTGTTTCCAGACTCCTGTTTCTGCCCCTCTGTTTCAAGACTCCTGTTTCTCCCCGTCTGTTTCCAGACTCCTGTTTCTGCCCCTCTGTTTCCAGACTGCTGTTTCTGCCTCTCTGTTTCCAGACTCCTGTTTCTCCCCCTCCGTTTCCAGACTCCTGTTTCTGCCCCTCTGTTTCCAGGCTCCTGTTTCTGCCCCTCTGTTTCCAGACTCCTATTTCTGCCCCTCTGTTTCCAGCCTCCTGTTTCTCCCCCTCTGTTTCCAGACTCCTGTTTCTCCCCCTCTGTTTCCAGCCTCCTGTTTCTGCCCCTCAGTCTCCAACCTCCTGTTTCTCGCCCTCTGTTTCCAGACTCCTGTTTCTGCCCCTCTGTTTCCAGACTCCTGTTTCTGCCCCTCTGTTTCCAGACTCCTGTTTCTCACCCTGAGTTTCCAGACTCCTGTTTCTCCCCCTCTGTTTCCAGACTCCTGTTTCTCACCCTCTGTTTCCAGCCTCCTGTTTCTTCCCCTCTGTTTCCAGACTCCTGTTTCTCCCCCTCTGTTTCCAGCTTCCTGATTCTGCCCCTCTGTTCCCAGACTCCTGTTTCTCCCCCTCTGTTTCCAGACTCCTGTTTCTCCCCCTCTGTTTCCAGACTCCTGTTTCTCCCCCTCTGCTTCCAGACTCCTGATTCTCACCCTCTGTTTCCTGACTCCTGTTTCTCCCCCTCTGTTTCCAGACTCCTGTTTCTCCCCCTCTGTTTCCAGACTCCTGTTTCTGCCCCTCTGTTTCCAGCCTCCTCTTTCTCCCCCTCTGTTTCCAGACTCCTGTTTCTCCCTCTCTGTTTCCAGCCTCCTGTTTCTGCCCCTCAGTTTCCAACCTCCTGTTTCTCGCCCTCTGTTTCCAGACTCCTGTTTCTCCCCCTCTGTTTCCAGCCTCCTGTTTCTGCCCCTCTGTTTCCAGGCTCCTGGTTCTCACCATTTGTTTCCAGACTCCTGTTTCTCCCCCTCTGTTTCCAGACTCCTGATTCTGCCCCTCTGTTTCCAGACTCCTGTTTCTCCCCCTCTGTTTCCAGACTCCTGTTTCTCCCCCTCTGTTTCCAGACTCCTGTTTCTGCCCCTCTTTTTCCAGCCTCCTGATTCTGCCCCTCTGTTTCATGACTCCTGTTTCTCACCCTCTGTTTCCAGACTCCTGTTTCTCTCCCTTTGTTTCCAGACTCCTGTTTCTCCCCCTCTGCTTCCAGACTCCTGATTCTCACCCTCTGTTTCCAGACTCCTGTTTCTCCCCCTCTGTTTCCAGACTCCTGTTTCTCCCCCTCTGTTTCCAGACTCCTGTTTCTCCCCCTCTGTTTCCAGCCTCCTGTTTCTGCTCCTCTGTTTCCAGAATCCTGTTTCTCACCCTCTGTTTCCAGACTCCTGTTTCTCCCCCTCTGTTTCCAGACTCCTGTTTCTGCCCCTCTGTTTCCAGACTTCTGTTTCTGCCCCTCTGTTTCCAGACTTCTGTTTCTCCCCCTCTGTTTCCAGACTCCTGTTTCTGCCCCTCTGTTTCCAGACTCCTGTTTCTCACCATCTGTTTCCAGACTCCTCTTCCTCCCCCTCTGTTTCCAGACTCCTGTTTCTGCCCCTCTGTTTCCAGACTCCTGTTTCTGCCCCTCTGTATCCAGACTCCTGTTTCTCACCCTGAGTTTCCAGACTCCTGTTTCTCCCCCTCTGTTTCCAGCCTCCTGTTTCTCACCCTCTGTTTCCAGCCTCCTGTTTCTTCCCCTCTGTTTCCAGACTCCTGTTTCTCCCCCTCTGTTTCCAGCTTCCTGATTCTGCCCCTCTGTTCCCAGACTCCTGTTTCTCCCCCTCTGTTTCCAGACTCCTGTTTCTACCTCTCTGTTTCCAGACTCCTGTTTCTCCCCCTCTGCTTCCAGACTCCTGATTCTCACCCTCTGTTTCCTGACTCCTGTTTCTCCCCCTCTGTTTCCAGACTCCTGTTTCTCCCCCTCTGTTTCCAGACTCCTGTTTCTGCCCCTCTGTTTCCAGGCTCCTGTTTCTGCCCCTCTGTTTCCAGACTCCTGTTTCTGCCCCTCTGTTTCCAGCCTCCTCTTTCTCCCCCTCTGTTTCCAGACTCCTGTTTCTCCCTCTCTGTTTCCAGCCTCCTGTTTCTGCCCCTCAGTTTCCAACCTCCTGTTTCTCGCCCTCTGTTTCCAGACTCCTGTTTCTCCCCCTCTGTTTCCAGCCTCCTGTTTCTGCCCCTCTGTTTCCAGGCTCCTGGTTCTCACCATTTGTTTCCAGACTCCTGTTTCTCCCCCTCTGTTTCCAGACTCCTGATTCTGCCCCTCTGTTTCCAGACTCCTGTTTCTCCCCCTCTGTTTCCAGACTCCTGTTTCTCCCCCTCTGTTTCCAGACTCCTGTTTCTGCCCCTCTGTTTCCAGCCTCCTGATTCTGCCCCTCTGTTTCATGACTCCTGTTTCTCACCCTCTGTTTCCAGACTCCTGTTTCTCTCCCTTTGTTTCCAGACTCCTGTTTCTCCCCCTCTGCTTCCAGACTCCTGATTCTCACCCTCTGTTTCCAGACTCCTGTTTCTCCCCCTCTGTTTCCAGACTCCTGTTTCTCCCCCTCTGTTTCCAGACTCCTGTTTCTCCCCCTCTGGTTCCAGCCTCCTGTTTCTGCTCCTCTGTTTCCAGAATCCTGTTTCTCACCCTCTGTTTCCAGACTCCTGTTTCTCCCCCTCTGTTTCCAGACTCCTGTTTCTGCCCCTCTGTTTCCAGACTTCTGTTTATGCCCCTCTGTTTCCAGACTTCTGTTTCTCCCCCTCTGTTTCCAGACTCCTGTTTCTGCCCCTCTGTTTCCAGACTCCTGTTTCTCACCATCTGTTTCCAGACTCCTGTTCCTCCCCCTCTGTTTCCAGACTCCTGTTTCTGCCCCTCTGTTTCCAGACTCCTGTTTCTCACCCTCTGTTTCCAGACTCCTGTTTCTCCACCTCTGTTTCCAGACTCCTGTTTCTGCCCCTCTGTTTCCAGACTTCGGTTTCTCCCCCTCTGTTTCCAGACTCCTGTTTCTCCCCCTCTGTTTCCAGACTCCTGTTTCTCCCCCTCTGTTTCCAGACTCGTGTTTCTGCCCCTCTGTTTCCAGACTCCTGTTTCTCACCGTCTGTTTCCAGACTCCTATTCCTCCCCCTCTGTTTCCAGACTCCTGTTTCTGCCCCTCTGTTTCCAGACTCCTGTTTCTCACCCTGAGTTTCCAGACTCCTGTTTCTCCCCCTCTGTTTCCAGCCTCCTGTTTCTCCCCCTCTGTTTCCAGCCTCCTGTTTCTTCCCCTCTGTTTCCAGACTCCTGTTTCTGCCCCTCTGTTTCCAGCCTCCTGATTCTGCCCCTCTGTTTCCAGACTCCTGTTTCTCACCCTCTGTTTCCAGACTCCTGTTTCTCTCCCTTTGTTTCCAGACTCCTGTTTCTCCCCCTCTGCTTCCATACTCCTGATTCTCACCCTCTGTTTCCAGACTCCTGTTTCTCCCCCTCTGTTTCCAGACTCCTCTTTCTCCCCCTCTGTTTCCAGACTCCTGTTTCTCCCCCTCTGTTTCCAGCCTCCTGTTTCTGCTCCTCTGTTTCCAGAATCCTGTTTCTCACCCTCTGTTTCCAGACTCCTGTTTCTCCCCCTCTGTTTCCAGACTCCAGTTTCTCCCCTCTGTTTCCAGACTTCTGTTTCTGCCCGTCTGTTTCCAGGCTCCTGTTTCTCCCCCTCTGTTTCCAGACTCCTGTTTCTCCCCCTCTGTTTCCAGACTCATGTTTCTGCCCCTCTGTTTCCAGACTCCTGTTTCTCACCATCTGTTTCCAGACTCCTGTTCCTCCCCCTCTGTTTCCAGACTCCTGTTTCTCCCCCTCTGTTTCCAGCCTCCTGTTTCTCCCCCTCTGTTTCCAGCCTCCTGTTTCTTCCCCTCTGTTTCCAGACTCCTGTTTCTGCCCCTCTATTTCCAGCCTCCTGATTCTGCCCCTCTGTTTCCAGACTCCTGTTTCTCACCCTCTGTTTCCAGACTCCTGTTTCTCTCCCTCTGTTTCCAGACTCCTGTTTCTCCCCCTCTGCTTCCAGACTCCTGATTCTCACCCTCTGTTTCCACCCTCCTGTTTCTCCCCCTCTGTTTCGAGACTCCTGTTTCTCCCCCTCTGTTTCCAGACTCCTGTTTCTGCCCCTCTGTTTCCAGACTCCTGTTTCTCCCCCTCTGTTTCCAGACTCCTGTTTCTGCCCCTCTGTTTCCAGACTTCTGTTTCTCCCCCTCTGTTTCCAGACTCCTGTTTCTCCCCCTCTGTTTCCAGACTCCTGTTTCTCCCCCTCTGTTTCCAGACTCCTGTTTCTGCCCCTCTGTTTCCAGCCTCCTGATTCTGCCCCTCTGTTTCCAGACTCCTGTTTCTCACCCTCTGTTTCCAGACTCCTGTTTCTCCCCCTCTGTTTCCAGACTCCTGTTTCTCCCCCTCTGCTTCCAGACTCCTGATTCTCACCCTCTGTTTCCAGACTCCTGTTTCTCCCCCTCTGTTTCCAGACTCCTGTTTCTCCCCCTCTGTTTCCAGACTCCTGTTTCTGCCCCTCTGTTTCCAGGCTCCTGTTTCTCCCCACTGTTTCCAGACTCCTGTTTCTGCCCCTCTGTTTCCAGACTCCTGTTCCTCCCCCTCTGTTTCCAGCCTCCTGTTTCTGCCCCTCTGTTTCCAGACTTCTGTTTCTGCCCCTCTGTTTCCAGACTTCTGTTTCTCCCCCTCTGTTTCCAGTCTCCTGTTTCTGCCCCTCTGTTTCCAGACTCCTGTTTCTCACCATCTGTTTCCAGACTCCTGTTCCTCCCCCTCTGTTTCCAGACTCCTGTTTCTGCCCCTCTGTTTCCAGACTCCTGTTTCTCACCCTCTGTTCCAGACTCCTGTTTCTCCACCTCTGTTTCCAGACTCCTGTTTCTGCCCCTCTGTTTCCAGACTTCTGTTTCTCCCCCTCTGTTTCCAGACTCCTGTTTCTCCCCCTCTGTTTCCAGACTCCTGTTTCTCCCCCTCTGTTTCCAGACTCGTGTTTCTGCCCCTCTGTTTCCAGACTCCTGTTTCTCACCGTCTGTTTCCAGACTCCTATTCCTCCCCCTCTGTTTCCAGACTCCTGTTTCTGCCCCTCTGTTTCCAGACTCCTGTTTCTCACCCTGTGTTTCCAGACTCCTGTTTCTCCCCCTCTGTTTCCAGCCTCCAGTTTCTCCCCCTCTGTTTCCAGCCTCCTGTTTCTTCCCCTCTGTTTCCAGACTCCTGTTTCTGCCCCTCTGTTTCCAGCCTCCTGATTCTGCCCCTCTGTTTCCAGACTCCTGTTTCTCACCCTCTGTTTCCAGACTCCTGTTTCTCTCCCTTTGTTTCCAGACTCCTGTTTCTCCCCCTCTGCTTCCAGACTCCTGATTCTCACCCTCTGTTTCCAGACTCCTGTTTCTCCCCCTCTGTTTCCAGACTCCTGTTTCTCCCCCTCTGCTTCCATACTCCTGATTCTCACCCTCTGTTTCCAGACTCCTGTTTCTCCCCCTCTGTTTCCAGACTCCTCTTTCTCCCCCTCTGTTTCCAGACTCCTGTTTCTCCCCCTCTGTTTCCAGCCTCCTGTTTCTGCTCCTCTGTTTCCAGAATCCTGTTTCTCACCCTCTGTTTCCAGACTCCTGTTTCTCCCCCTCTGTTTCCAGACTCCAGTTTCTCCCCTCTGTTTCCAGACTTCTGTTTCTGCCCGTCTGTTTCCAGGCTCCTGTTTCTCCCCCTCTGTTTCCAGACTCCTGTTTCTCCCCCTCTGTTTCCAGACTCATGTTTCTGCCCCTCTGTTTCCAGACTCCTGTTTCTCACCATCTGTTTCCAGACTCCTGTTCCTCCCCCTCTGTTTCCAGACTCCTGTTTCTCCCCCTCTGTTTCCAGCCTCCTGTTTCTCCCCCTCTGTTTCCAGCCTCCTGTTTCTTCCCCTCTGTTTCCAGACTCCTGTTTCTGCCCCTCTATTTCCAGCCTCCTGATTCTGCCCCTCTGTTTCCAGACTCCTGTTTCTCACCCTCTGTTTCCAGACTCCTGTTTCTCTCCCTCTGTTTCCAGACTCCTGTTTCTCCCCCTCTGCTTCCAGACTCCTGATTCTCACCCTCTGTTTCCACCCTCCTGTTTCTCCCCCTCTGTTTCGAGACTCCTGTTTCTCCCCCTCTGTTTCCAGACTCCTGTTTCTGCCCCTCTGTTTCCAGACTCCTGTTTCTCCCCCTCTGTTTCCAGACTCCTGTTTCTGCCCCTCTGTTTCCAGACTTCTGTTTCTCCCCCTCTGTTTCCAGACTCCTGTTTCTCCCCCTCTGTTTCCAGACTCCTGTTTCTCCCCCTCTGTTTCCAGACTCCTGTTTCTGCCCCTCTGTTTCCAGCCTCCTGATTCTGCCCCTCTGTTTCCAGACTCCTGTTTCCCACCCTCTGTTTCCAGACTCCTGTTTCTCCCCCTCTGTTTCCAGACTCCTGTTTCTCCCCCTCTGCTTCCAGACTCCTGATTCTCACCCTCTGTTTCCAGACTCCTGTTTCTCCCCCTCTGTTTCCAGACTCCTGTTTCTCCCCCTCTGTTTCCAGACTCCTGTTTCTGCCCCTCTGTTTCCAGGCTCCTGTTTCTGCCCCACTGTTTCCAGACTCCTGTTTCTGCCCCTCTGTTTCCAGACTCCTGTTCCTCCCCCTCTGTTTCCAGCCTCCTGTTTCTGCCCCTCTGTTTCCAGACTTCTGTTTCTGCCCCTCTGTTTCCAGACTTCTGTTTCTCCCCCTCTGTTTCCAGTCTCCTGTTTCTGCCCCTCTGTTTCCAGACTCCTGTTTCTCACCATCTGTTTCCAGACTCCTGTTCCTCCCCCTCTGTTTCCAGACTCCTGTTTCTGCCCCTCTGTTTCCAGACTCCTGTTTCTCACCCTCTGTTCCAGACTCCTGTTTCTCCACCTCTGTTTCCAGACTCCTGTTTCTGCCCCTCTGTTTCCAGACTTCTGTTTCTCCCCCTCTGTTTCCAGACTCCTGTTTCTCCCCCTCTGTTTCCAGACTCCTGTTTCTCCCCCTCTGTTTCCAGACTCGTGTTTCTGCCCCTCTGTTTCCAGACTCCTGTTTCTCACCGTCTGTTTCCAGACTCCTATTCCTCCCCCTCTGTTTCCAGACTCCTGTTTCTGCCCCTCTGTTTCCAGACTCCTGTTTCTCACCCTGTGTTTCCAGACTCCTGTTTCTCCCCCTCTGTTTCCAGCCTCCAGTTTCTCCCCCTCTGTTTCCAGCCTCCTGTTTCTTCCCCTCTGTTTCCAGACTCCTGTTTCTGCCCCTCTGTTTCCAGCCTCCTGATTCTGCCCCTCTGTTTCCAGACTCCTGTTTCTCACCCTCTGTTTCCAGACTCCTGTTTCTCTCCCTTTGTTTCCAGACTCCTGTTTCTCCCCCTCTGCTTCCAGACTCCTGATTCTCACCCTCTGTTTCCAGACTCCTGTTTCTCCCCCTCTGTTTCCAGACTCCTGTTTCTCCCCCTCTGTTTCCAGACTCCTGTTTCTCCCCCTCTGTTTCCAGCCTCCTGTTTCTGCTCCTCTGTTTCCAGAATCCTGTTTCTCACCCTCTGTTTCCAGACTCCTGTTTCTCCCCCTCTGTTTCCAGACTCCAGTTTCTCCCCTCTGTTTCCAGACTTCTGTTTCTGCCCGTCTGTTTCCAGGCTCCTGTTTCTCCCCCTCTGTTTCCAGACTCCTGTTTCTCCCCCTCTGTTTCCAGACTCATGTTTCTGCCCCTCTGTTTCCAGACTCCTGTTTCTCACCATCTGTTTCCAGACTCCTGTTCCTCCCCCTCTGTTTCCAGACTCCTGTTTCTCCCCCTCTGTTTCCAGCCTCCTGTTTCTCCCCCTCTGTTTCCAGCCTCCTGTTTCTTCCCCTCTGTTTCCAGACTCCTGTTTCTGCCCCTCTATTTCCAGCCTCCTGATTCTGCCCCTCTGTTTCCAGACTCCTGTTTCTCACCCTCTGTTTCCAGACTCCTGTTTCTCTCCCTCTGTTTCCAGACTCCTGTTTCTCCCCCTCTGCTTCCAGACTCCTGATTCTCACCCTCTGTTTCCACCCTCCTGTTTCTCCCCCTCTGTTTCCAGACTCCTGTTTCTCCCCCTCTGTTTCCAGACTCCTGTTTCTGCCCCTCTGTTTCCAGACTCCTGTTTCTCCCCCACTGTTTCCAGACTCCTGTTTCTGCCCCTCTGTTTCCAGACTTCTGTTTCTCCCCCTCTGTTTCCAGACTCCTGTTTCTCCCCCTCTGTTTACAGACTCCTGTTTCTCCCCCTCTGTTTCCAGACTCCTGTTTCTGCCCCTCTGTTTCCAGCCTCCTGATTCTGCCCCTCTGTTTCCAGACTCCTGTTTCTCACCCTCTGTTTCCAGACTCCTGTTTCTCCCCCTCTGTTTCCAGACTCCTGTTTCTCCCCCTCTGCTTCCAGACTCCTGATTCTCACCCTCTGTTTCCAGACTCCTGTTTCTCCCCCTCTGTTTCCAGACTCCTGTTTCTCCCCCTCTGTTTCCAGACTCCTGTTTCTGCCCCTCTGTTTCCAGGCTCCTGTTTCTGCCCCACTGTTTCCAGACTCCTGTTTCTGCCCCTCTGTTTCCAGACTCCTGTTTCTCCCCCTCTGTTTCCTGACTCCTGTCTCTCCCCCTCTGTTTTCAGCCTCCTGTTTCTGCCCCTCAGTTTCCAGACTCCTGTTTCTGCCCCACTGTTTCCAGACTTCTGTTTCTCCCCCTCTGTTTCCAGACTCCTGTTTCTCCCCCTCTGTTTCCAGACTCCTGTTTCTCCCCCTCTGTTTTTAGACTCCTGTTTCTCACCCTCTGTTTCCAGACTCCTGTTTCTGCCCCTCTGTTTCCAGACTCCTGTTTCTCACCATTTGTTTCCAGACTCCTGTTTCTCCCCCTCTGTTTCCAGCCTCCTGTTTCTGCTCCTCTGTTTCCAGACTCCTGTTTCTCACCCTCTGTTTCCAGGCTCCTGTTTCTCCCCCTCTGTTTTCAGACTCCTTTTTCTGCCCCTCTGTTTCTAGACTCCTGTTTCTCCCCCACTGTTTCCAGACTCCTGTTTCTCCCCCTCTGTTTCCAGACTCCTGTTCTCCCCCTCTGTTTCCAGACACCTGTTTCTGCCCCTCTGTTTCCAGACACCTGTTTCTCACCATCTGTTTCCAGACTCCTGTTTCTCCCCCTCTGTTTCCAGACTCCTGTTTCTGCCCCTCTGTTACCAGACTCCTGTTTCTGAACCTCTGTTTCCAGACTCCTGTTTCTCCCCCTCTGTTTCCAGACTCCTGGTTCTGCCCCTCTGTTTCCAGACTCCTGTTTCTGCCTCTCTGTTTCCAGACTCCTGTTTCTCCCCCTCTGTTTCCAGACTCCTGTTTCTGCCCCTCTGTTTCCAGACTCCTGTTTCTGCCCCTCTGTTTCCAGCCTCCTGTTTCTCCCCATCTGTTTCCAGACTCGTGTTTCTCCCCCTCTGTTTCCAGCCTCCTGTTTCTGCCCCTCAGTTTCCAACCTCCTGTTTCTCGCCCCCTGTTTCCAGTCTCCTGTTTCTCCCCCTCTGTTTCCAACCTCCTGTTTCTGCCCCTCTGTTTCCAGACTCCTGTTTCTCACCCTCTGTTTCCAGCCTCCTGTTTCTCCGCCTCTGTTTCCAGACGCCTGTTTCTGCCCCTCTGTTTCCAGACTCCTGTTTCTGCCCCTCTGTTTCCAGACTCCTGTTTCTCCCCCTCTGTTTCCAGACTCCTGTTTCTCCCCCTCTGTTTCCAGACTCCTGTTTCTGCCCCTCTGTATCCGGACTCCTGTTTCTCACGCTGAGTTTCCAGACTCCTGTTTCTCCCCCTCTGTTTCCAGCCTCCTGTTTCTCACGCTCTGTTTCCAGCCTCCTGTTTCTTCCCCTCTGTTTCCAGACTCCTGTTTCTCCCCCTCTGTTTCGAGCCTCCTGATTCTGCCCCTCTGTTCCCAGACTCCTGTTTCTCACCCTCTGTTTCCAGACTCCTGTTTCTCCCCCTCTGTTTCCAGACTCCTGTTTCTCCCCCTCTGTTTCCAGACTCCTGTTTCTGCCCCTCTGTTTCCAGCCTCCTCTTTCTCCCCCTCTGTTTCCAGACTCTTGTTTCTCCCTCTCTCTTTCCAGCCTCCTGTTTCTGCCCCTCAGTTTCCAACCTCCTGTTTCTCGCCCTCTGTTTCCAGACTCCTGTTTCTCCCCCTCTGTTTCCAGCCTCCTGTTTCTGCCCCTCTGTTTCCAGGCTCCTGGTTCTCACCATTTGTTTCCAGACTCCTGTTTCTCCCCCTCTCTTTCCAGACTCCTGTTTCTGCCCCTCTGTTTCCAGACTCCTGTTTCTCCCCCTCTGTTTCCAGACTCCTGTTTCTCCCCCTCTGTTTCCAGACTCCTGTTTCTGCCCCTCTGTTTCCAGCCTCCTGATTCTGCCCCTCTGTTTCCAGACTCCTGTTTCTCACCCTCTGTTTCCAGACTCCTGTTTTTCTCCCTTTGTTTCCAGACTCCTGTTTCTCCCCCTCTGCTTCCGGACTCCTGATTCTCACCCTCTGTTTCCAGACTCCTGTTTCTCCCCCTCTGTTTCCAGACTCCTGTTTCTCCCCCTCTGTTTCCAGACTCCTGTTTCTCCCCCTCTGTATCCAGCCTCCTGTTTCTGCTCCTCTGTTTCCAGAATCCTGTTTCTCACCCTCTGTTTCCAGACTCCTGTTTCTCCCACTCTGTTTCCAGACTCCTGTTTCTGCCCCTCTGTTTCCAGACTTCTGTTTCTGCCCCTCTGTTTCCAGGCTCCTGTTTCTCCCCCTCTGTTTCCAGACTTCTGTTTCTCCCCCTCTGTTTCCAGACTCATGTTTCTGCCCCTCTGTTTCCAGACTCCTGTTTCGCACCATCTGTTTCCAGACTCCTGTTCCTCCCCCTCTGTTTCCAGACTCCTGTTTCTGCCCCTCTGTTTCCAGACTCCTGTTTCTCACCCTGAGTTTTCAGACTCCTGTTTCTCCCCCTCTGTTTCCAGCCTCCTGTTTCTCCCCCTCAGTTTCCAGCCTCCTGTTTATTCCCCTCTGTTTCCAGTCTCCTGTTTCTGCCCCTCTATTTCCAGCCTCCTGATTCTGCCCCTCTGTTTCCAGACTCCTGTTTCTCACCCTCTGTTTCCAG
The DNA here is from genome assembly GCF_965287045.1 of Carcharhinus amblyrhynchos. Classification (NCBI taxonomy): domain Eukaryota; kingdom Metazoa; phylum Chordata; class Chondrichthyes; order Carcharhiniformes; family Carcharhinidae; genus Carcharhinus; species Carcharhinus amblyrhynchos. The sequence continues at coordinate 36,148 of NW_027650164.1, forward strand.
ACTCCTGTTTCTCTCCCTCTGTTTCCAGACTCCTGTTTCTCCCCCTCTGCTTCCAGACTCCTGATTCTCACCCTCTGTTTCCACCCTCCTGTTTCTCCCCCTCTGTTTCCAGACTCCTGTTTCTCCCCCTCTGTTTCCAGACTCCTGTTTCTGCCCCTCTGTTTCCAGACTCCTGTTTCTCCCCCTTTGTTTCCAGACTCCTGTCTCTGCCCCACTGTTTCCAGACTTCTGTTTCTCCCCCTCTGTTTCCAGACTCCTGTTTCTCCCCCTCTGTTTCCAGACTTCTGTTTCTTACCCTCTGTTTCCAGACTCCTGTTTCTGCCCCTCTGTTTCCAGCCTCCTGATTCTGCCCCTCTGTTTCCAGACTCCTGTTTCTCACCCTCTGTTTCCAGACTCCTGATTCTCCCCCTCTGTTTCCAGACTCCTGTTTCTCCCCCTCTGCTTCCAGACTCCTGATTCTCACCCTCTGTTTCCAGACTCCTGTTTCTCCCCCTCTGTTTCCAGACTCCTGTTTCTCCCCCTCTGTTTCCAGACTCCTGTTTCTGCCCCTCTGTTTCCAGGCTCCTGTTTCTGCCCCACTGTTTCCATACTCCTGTTTCTGCCCATCTGTTTCCAGACTCCTGTTTCTCCCCCTCTGTTTCCTGACTCCTGTCTCTCCCCCTATGTTTTCAGCCTCCTGTTTCTGCCCCTCAGTTTCCAACCTCCTGTTTCTCGCCCTCTGTTTCCAGACTCCTGTTTCTCCCCCTCTGTTTCCAGCCTCCTGTTTCTGCCCCTCTGTTTCCAGACTCCTGCTTCTCACCCTCTGTTTCCAGACTCCTGTTTCTCCCCCTCTGTTTCCAGACTCCTGTTTCTGCCCCTCTGTTTCCAGACTTCTGTTTCTCCCCCTCTGTTTCCAGACTCCTGTTTCTCCCCCTCTGTTCCCAGACTCCTGTTTCTCCCCCTCTGTTTCCAGACTCCTGTTTCTGCCCCTCTGTTTCCAGCCTCCTGATTCTGCCCCTCTGTTTCCAGACTCCTGTTTCTCACCCTCTGTTTCCAGACTCCTGTTTCTCCCCCTCTGTTTCCAGACTCCTGTTTCTCCCCCTCTGCTTCCAGACTCCTGATTCTCACCCTCTGTTTCCAGACTCCTGTTTCTCACGCTGAGTTTCCAGACTCCTGTTTCTGCCCCTCTGTTTCCAGCCTCCTGATTCTGCCCCTCTGTATCCAGCCTCCTGTTTCTCCCCGACTGGTTCTACACTCCTGTTTCTGCCCCTCAGTTTCCAGCCTCCTGTTTCTGCCCCTCTGTTTCCAGCCTCCTGTTTCTCCCCCTCTGTTTCCAGTCTCCTGTTTCTACCCCTCTGTTTCCAGACTCCTGTTTCTCCCCCTCTGTTTCTAGACTCCTGTTTCTCCCCCTCTGTTTCCAGACTCCTGTTTCTGCCCCTCTGTTTCCAGACTCCTGTTTCTCACCATTTGTTTCCAGACTCCTGTTTCTCCCCCTCTGTTTCCAGACTCCTGTTTCTGCCCCTCTGTTTCCAGACTCCAGTTTGTCCCCCTCTGTTTCCAGACTCCTGTTTCTGCCCCTCTCTTTCCAGACTCCTGTTTCTGCCTCTCTGTTTCCAGACTCCTGTTTCTCCCCCTCTGTTTCCAGACTCCTGTTTCTGCCCCTCTGTTTCCAGGCTCCTGTTTCTGCCCCTCTGTTTCCAGACTCCTGTTTCTGCCCCTCTGTTTCCAGCCACCTGTTTCTCCCCCTCTGTTTCCAGACACCTGTTTCTCCCCCTCTGTTTCCAGCCTCCTGATTTTGCCCCTCAGTTTCCAGCCTCCTGATTCTCGCCCTCTGTTTCCAGACTCCTGTTTCTCCCCCTCTGTTTCCAGCCTCCTATTTCTGCCCCTCTGTTTCCAGGCTCCTGTTTCTCACCCTCTGTTTCCAAGCTCCTGTTTCTCCCCCTCTCTTTTCAGACTCCTGTTTCTGCCCCTCTGTTTCCAGACTCCTGTTTCTCCCCCACTGATTCCAGACTCCTGTTTCTCCCCCTCTGTTTCCAGACTCCTGTTTGTCCCCCTCTGTTTCCAGACTCCTGTTTCTGCCCCTCTGTTTCCAGACTCCTGTTTCTCCTCCTCTGTTTCCAGACTCCTGTTTCTGGCCCTCTGTTTCCAGACTCCTGTTTCTCACCCTGAGTTTCCAGACTCCTGTTCCTCCCCCTCTGTTTCCAGACACCTGTTTCTCACCATCTGTTTCCAGACTCCTGTTTCTGCCCCTCTGTTTCCAGACTCCTGTTTCTGCCCCTCTGTTTCCAGACTCCTGATTCTCCCCCTCTGTTTCCAGACTCCTGTTTCTGCCCCTCTGTTTCCAGACTCCTGTTTCTGCCTCTCTGTTTCCAGACTTCTGTTTCTCCCCCTCTGTTTCCAGACTCCTGTTTCTGCCCCTCTGTTTCCAGACTCCTGTTTCTGCCCCTCTGTTTCCAGCCTCCTGTTTCTCCCCCTCTGTTTCCTGACTCGTGTTTCTCCCCCTCTGTTTCCAGCCTCCTGTTTCTGCCCCTCAGTTTCCAACCTCCTGTTTCTCGCCCTCTGTTTCCAGTCTCCTGTTTCTCCCCCTCTGTTTCCAGCCTCCTGTTTCTGCCCCTCTGTTTCCAGACTCCTGTTTCTCACCCTCTGTTTCCAGCCTCCTGTTTCTCCGCCTCAGTTTCCAGACGCCTGTTTCTGCCCCTCTGTTTCCAGACTCCTGTTTCTGCCCCTCTGTTTCCAGACTCCTGTTTCTCCCCTTCTGTTTCCAGACTCCTGTTTCTCCCCCTCTGTTTCCAGACTCCTGTTTCTGCCCCTCTGTTTCCAGACTCCTGTTTCTCCCCCTCAGTTTCCAGACTCCTGTTTCACCCCCTCTGTTTCCAGACTCCTGTTTCTGCCCCTCTGTTTCCAGACTCCTGTTTCTGCCCCTCTGTATCCAGACTCCTGTTTCTCACCCTGAGTTTCCAGACTCCTGTTTCTCACCCTCTGTTTCCAGCCTCCTGTTTCTCCCCCTCTGTTTCCAGCCTCCTGTTTCTTCCCCTCTGTTTCCAGACTCCTGTTTCTCCCCCTCTGTTTCCAGCCTCCTGATTCTGCCCCTCTGTTCCCAGACTCCTGTTTCTCACCCGCTGTTTCCAGACTCCTGTTTCTCCCCCTCTGTTTCCAGACTCCTGTTTCTCCCCCTCTGCTTCCAGACTCCTGATTCTCACCCTCTGTTTCCTGACTCCTGTTTCTCCCCCTCTCTTTCCAGACTCCTGTTTCTCCCCCTCTGTTTCCAGACTCCTGTTTCTGCCCCTCTGTTTCCAGGCTCCTGTTTCTGCCCCTCTGTTTCCAGATTCCTGTTTCTGCCCCTCTGTTTCCAGCCTCCTGTTTCTCCCCCTCTGTTTCCAGACTCCTGTTTCTCCCTCTCCGTTTCCAGCCTCCTGTTTCTGCCCCTCAGTTTCCAACCTCCTGTTTCTCGCCCTCTGTTTCCAGACTCCTGTTTCTCCCCCTCTGTTTCCAGCCTCCTGTTTCTGCCCCTCTGTTTCCAGGCTCCTGGTTCTCACCATTTGTTTCCAGACTCCTGTTTCTCCCCCTCTGTTTCCAGACTCCTGTTTCTGCCCCTCTGTTTCCAGACTCCTGTTTCTCCCCCTCTGTTTCCAGACTCCTGTTTCTCCCCCTCTGTTTCCAGACTCGTGTTTCTGCCCCTCTGTTTCCAGACTCCTGTTTCTCACCATTTGATTCCAGACTCCTGTTTCTCCCCCTCTGTTTCCAGACTCCTGTTTCTGCCCCTCTGTTTCCAGACTCCTGTTTCTGCCCGTCTGATTACAGACTCCTGTTTCTCCCCCTCTGTTTCCAGCCCCCTGATTCTGCCCCTCTGTTCCCAGACTCCTGTTTCTCACCCGCTGTTTCCAGACTCCTGTTTCTCCCCCTCTGTTTCCAGACTCCTGTTTCTCCCCCTCTGCTTCCAGACTCCTGATTCTCACCCTCTGTTTCCTGACTCCTGTTTCTCCCCCTCTCTTTCCAGACTCCTGTTTCTCCCCCTCTGTTTCCAGACTCCTGTTACTGCCCCTCTGTTTCCAGGCTCCTGTTTCTGCCCCTCTGTTTCCAGATTCCTGTTTCTGCCCCTCTGTTTCCAGCCTCCTGTTTCTCCCCCTCTGTTTCCAGACTCCTGTTTCTCCCTCTCCGTTTCCAGCCTCCTGTTTCTGCCCCTCAGTTTCCAACCTCCTGTTTCTCGCCCTCTGTTTCCAGACTCCTGTTTCTCCCCCTCTGTTTCCAGCCTCCTGTTTCTGCCCCTCTGTTTCCAGGCTCCTGGTTCTCACCATTTGTTTCCAGACTCCTGTTTCTCCCCCTCTGTTTCCAGACTCCTGTTTCTGCGCCTCTGTTTCCAGACTCCTGTTTCTCCCCCTCTGTTTCCAGACTCCTGTTTCTCCCCCTCTGTTTCCAGACTCGTGTTTCTGCCCCTCTGTTTCCAGACTCCTGTTTCTCACCATTTGATTCCAGACTCCTGTTTCTCCCCCTCTGTTTCCAGACTCCTGTTTCTGCCCCTCTGTTTCCAGACTCCTGTTTCTGCCCGTCTGATTACAGACTCCTGTTTCTCCCCCTCTGTTTCCAGCCTCCTGTTTCTGCCCCTCTGTTTCCAGACTCCTGTTTCTCACCCTCTGTTTCCAGACTCCTGTTTCTCCCCCTCTGTTTCCAGACTCCTGTTTCTGCCCCACTGTTTCCCGACTCCTGTTTCTCCCCCTCTGTTTCCAGACTCCTGCTTCTCCCCCTCTGTTTCCAGACTCCTGTTTCTCCCCCTCTGTTTCCAGACTCCTGTTTCTGCCCCTCGGTTTCCAGACTCCTGTTTCTCACCATCTTATTCCAGGCTCCTGTTTCTCCCCCTCTGTTTCCAGACTCCTGTTTCTGTCCCTCTGTTTCCAGACTCCTGTTTCTAACCCTGAGTTTCCAGACTCCTGTTTCTCCCCCTCTGTTTCCAGCCTCCTGTTTCTCATCCTCTGTATCCAGCCTCCTGTTTCTTCCCCTCTGTTTCCAGTCTCCTGTTTCTGCCCCTCTGTTTCCAGACTCCTGTTTCTGCCCCACTTTTTCCTGACCCCTGTTTCTGCCTCTCTGTTCCCAGACTCCTGTTTCTCCCCCTCTGTTTCCAGACTCCTGTTTCTCCCCCTCTGTTTCCAGGCTCCTGCTTCTGCCCCTCTGTTTCCAGACTCCTGTTTCTGCCCCACTGTTTCCAGCCTCCTGTTTCTCCCCCTCTGTCTCCAGCCTCCTGTTTCTGCCCCTCAGTTACCAACGTCCTGTTTCTCGCCCTCTCATTCCAGACTCCTGTTTCTCCCCCTCTGTTTCCAGCCTCCTGTTTCTGCCCCTCTGTTTCCAGACTCCTGTTTCTCACCCTCTGTTTCCAGACTCCTGTTTCTCCCCCTCTGTTTCCAGACTCCTGTTTCTGCCCCTCTGTTTCCAGACTTGTGTTTCTCCCCCTCAGTTTCCAACCTCCTGTTTCTCGCCCTCTGTTTCCAGACTCCTGTTTCTCCCCCTCTGTTTCCAGCCTCCTGTTTCTGCCCCTCTATTTCCAGACTCCTGTTTCTCACCCTATGTTTCCAGACTCCTGTTTCTCCTCCTCTGTTTCCAGACTCCTGTTTCTGCCCCTCTGTTTCCAGACTTCTGTTTCTCCCCCTCTGTTTCCAGACTCCTGTTTCTCCCCCTCTGTTTCCAGACTCCTGTTTCTCCCCCTCTGTTTCCAGACTCCTGTTTCTCCCCCTCTGTTTCCAGACTCCTGTTTCTGCCCCTCTGTTTCCAGACTCCTGATTCTGCCCCTCTGTTTCCAGACTCCTGTTTCTCACCCTCTGTTTCCAGACTCCTGTTTCTCCCCCTCTGTTTCCAGACTCCTGTTTCTCCCCCTCTGCTTCCAGACTCCTGATTCTGCCCCTCTGTTTCCAGACTCCAGTCTCTGCCCCTCTGTTTCCAGCCTCCTGTTTCTCCCCCTCTGTTTCCAGAATCCTGTTTCTCCCCCACTGTTTCCAGCCTCCTGTTTCTGCCCCTCAGTTTCCAACCTCCTGTTTCTCGCCCTCTGTTTCCAGACTCCTGTTTCTCCCCCTCTGTTTCCAGCCTCCTGTTTCTGCCCCTCTGTTTCCAGACTCCTGTTACTGCCCCTCTGTTTCCAGACTCCTGTTTCTGCCCCTCTGTTTCCAGACTCCTGTTTCTCCCCCTCTGTTTCCAGACTCCTGTTTCTGCCCCTCTGTTTCCAGACTGCTGTTTCTGCCTCTCTGTTTCCAGACTCCTGTTTCTCCCCCTCTGTTTCCAGACTCCTGTTTCTGCCCCTCTGTTTCCAGTCTCCTGTTTCTGCCCCTCTGTTTCCAGACTCCTGTTTCTGCCCCTCTGTTTCCAGCCTCCTGTTTCTCCCCCTCTGTTTCCAGACTCCTGTTTCTCCCCCTCTGTTTCCAGCCTCCTGTTTCTGCCCCTCAGTTTCCAACCTCCTGTTTCTCGCCCTCTGTTTCCAGACTCCTGTTTCTCCCCCTCTGTTTCCAGCCTCCTGTTTCTGCCCCTCTGTTTCCAGACTCCTGTTTCTCACCCTCTGTTTCCAGACTCCTGTTTCTCCCCCTCTGTTTCCAGACTCCTGTTTCTGCCCCACTGTTTCCAGACTCCTGTTTCTGCCCCTCTGTTTCCAGCCTCCTGTTTCTCCCCCTCTGTTTCCAGACTCCTGTTTCTCCCCCTCTGTTTCCTGACTCCTGTCTCTCCCCCTATGTTTTCAGCCTCCTGTTTCTGCCCCTCAGTTTCCAACCTCCTGTTTCTCGCCCTCTGTTTCCAGACTCCTGTTTCTCCCCCTCTGTTTCCAGCCTCCTGTTTCTGCCCCTCTGTTTCCAGACTCCTGCTTCTCACCCTCTGTTTCCAGACTCCTGTTTCTCCCCCTCTGTTTCCAGACTCCTGTTTCTGCCCCTCTGTTTCCAGACTTCTGTTTCTCCCCCTCTGTTTCCAGACTCCTGTTTCTCCCCCTCTGTTCCCAGACTCCTGTTTCTCCCCCTCTGTTTCCAGACTCCTCTTTCTGCCCCTCTGTTTCCAGCCTCCTGATTCTGCCCCTCTGTTTCCAGACTCCTGTTTCTCACCCTCTGTTTCCAGACTCCTGTTTCTCCCCCTCTGTTTCCAGACTCCTGTTTCTCCCCCTCTGCTTCCAGACTCCTGATTCTCACCCTCTGTTTCCAGACTCCTGTTTCTCACGCTGAGTTTCCAGACTCCTGTTTCTGCCCCTCTGTTTCCAGCCTCCTGATTCTGCCCCTCTGTATCCAGCCTCCTGTTTCTCCCCGACTGGTTCTACACTCCTGTTTCTGCCCCTCAGTTTCCAGCCTCCTGTTTCTGCCCCTCTGTTTCCAGCCTCCTGTTTCTCCCCCTCTGTTTCCAGTCTCCTGTTTCTGCCCCACTGTTTCCAGACTCCTGTTTCTCCCCCTCTGTTTCTAGACTCCTGTTTCTCCCCCTCTGTTTCCAGACTCCTGTTTCTGCCCCTCTGTTTCCAGACTCCAGTTTGTCCCCCTCTGTTTCCAGACTCCTGTTTCTGCCCCTCTCTTTCCAGACTCCTGTTTCTGCCTCTCTGTTTCCAGACTCCTGTTTCTCCCCCTCTGTTTCCAGACTCCTGTTTCTGCCCCTCTGTTTCCAGGCTCCTGTTTCTGCCCCTCTGTTTCCAGACTCCTGTTTCTGCCCCTCTGTTTCCAGCCACCTGTTTCTCCCCCTCTGTTTCCAGACACCTGTTTCTCCCCCTCTGTTTCCAGCCTCCTGATTTTGCCCCTCAGTTTCCAACCTCCTGATTCTCGCCCTCTGTTTCCAGACTCCTGTTTCTCCCCCTCTGTTTCCAGCCTCCTATTTCTGCCCCACTGTTTCCAGGCTCCTGTTTCTCACCCTCTGTTTCCAAGCTCCTGTTTCTCCCCCTCTCTTTTCAGACTCCTGTTTCTGCCCCTCTGTTTCCAGACTCCTGTTTCTCCCCCACTGTTTCCAGACTCCTGTTTCTCCCCCTCTGTTTCCAGACTCCTGTTTGTCCCCCTCTGTTTCCAGACTCCTTTTTCTGCCCCTCTGTTTCCAGACTCCTGTTTCTCCTCCTCTGTTTCCAGACTCCTGTTTCTGGCCCTCTGTTTCCAGACTCCTGTTTCTCACCCTGAGTTTCCAGACTCCTGTTTCTCCCCCTCTGTTTCCAGACACCTGTTTCTCACCATCTGTTTCCAGACTCCTGTTTCTGCCCCTCTGTTTCCAGACTCCTGTTTCTGCCCCTCTGTTTCCAGGCTCCTGATTCTCCCCCTCTGTTTCCAGACTCCTGTTTCTGCCCCTCTGTTTCCAGACTCCTGTTTCTGCCTCTCTGTTTCCAGACTTCTGTTTCTCCCCCTCTGTTTCCAGACTCCTGTTTCTGCCCCTCTGTTTCCAGACTCCTGTTTCTGCCCCTCTGTTTCCAGCCTCCTGTTTCTCCCCCTCTGTTTCCAGACTCGTGTTTCTCCCCCTCTGTTTCCAGCCTCCTGTTTCTGCCCCTCAGTTTCCAACCTCCTGTTTCTCGCCCTCTGTTTCCAGTCTCCTGTTTCTCCCCCTCTGTTTCCAGCCTCCTGTTTCTGCCCCTCTGTTTCCAGACTCCTGTTTCTCACCCTCTGTTTCCAGCCTCCTGTTTCTCCGCCTCAGTTTCCAGACGCCTGTTTCTGCCCCTCTGTTTCCAGACTCCTGTTTCTGCCCCTCTGTTTCCAGACTCCTGTTTCTCCCCTTCTGTTTCCAGACTCCTGTTTCTCCCCCTCTGTTTCCAGACTCCTGTTTCTGCCCCTCTGTTTCCAGACTCCTGTTTCTCCCCCTCAGTTTCCAGACTCCTGTTTCACCCCCTCTGTTTCCAGACTCCTGTTTCTGCCCCTCTGTTTCCAGACTCCTGTTTCTGCCCCTCTGTATCCAGACTCCTGTTTCTCACCCTGAGTTTCCAGACTCCTGTTTCTCACCCTCTGTTTCCAGCCTCCTGTTTCTCCCCCTCTGTTTCCAGCCTCCTGTTTCTTCCCCTCTGTTTCCAGACTCCTGTTTCTCCCCCTCTGTTTCCAGCCTCCTGATTCTGCCCCTCTGTTCCCAGACTCCTGTTTCTCACCCGCTGTTTCCAGACTCCTGTTTCTCCCCCTCTGTTTCCAGACTCCTGTTTCTCCCCCTCTGCTTCCAGACTCCTGATTCTCACCCTCTGTTTCCTGACTCCTGTTTCTCCCCCTCTCTTTCCAGACTCCTGTTTCTCCCCCTCTGTTTCCAGACTCCTGTTTCTGCCCCTCTGTTTCCAGGCTCCTGTTTCTGCCCCTCTGTTTCCAGATTCCTGTTTCTGCCCCTCTGTTTCCAGCCTCCTGTTTCTCCCCCTCTGTTTCCAGACTCCTGTTTCTCCCTCTCCGTTTCCAGCCTCCTGTTTCTGCCCCTCAGTTTCCAACCTCCTGTTTCTCGCCCTCTGTTTCCAGACTCCTGTTTCTCCCCCTCTGTTTCCAGCCTCCTGTTTCTGCCCCTCTGTTTCCAGGCTCCTGGTTCTCACCATTTGTTTCCAGACTCCTGTTTCTCCCCCTCTGTTTCCAGACTCCTGTTTCTGCCCCTCTGTTTCCAGACTCCTGTTTCTCCCCCTCTGTTTCCAGACTCCTGTTTCTCCCCCTCTGTTTCCAGACTCGTGTTTCTGCCCCTCTGTTTCCAGACTCCTGTTTCTCACCATTTGATTCCAGACTCCTGTTTCTCCCCCTCTGTTTCCAGACTCCTGTTTCTGCCCCTCTGTTTCCAGACTCCTGTTTCTGCCCGTCTGATTACAGACTCCTGTTTCTCCCCCTCTGTTTCCAGCCTCCTGTTTCTGCCCCTCTGTTTCCAGACTCCTGTTTCTCACCCTCTGTTTCCAGACTCCTGTTTCTCCCCCTCTGTTTCCAGACTCCTGTTTCTGCCCCACTGTTTCCCGACTCCTGTTTCTCCCCCTCTGTTTCCAGACTCCTGCTTCTCCCCCTCTGTTTCCAGACTCCTGTTTCTCCCCCTCTGTTTCCAGACTCCTGTTTCTGCCCCTCGGTTTCCAGACTCCTGTTTCTCACCATCTTATTCCAGGCTCCTGTTTCTCCCCCTCTGTTTCCAGACTCCTGTTTCTGTCCCTCTGTTTCCAGACTCCTGTTTCTAACCCTGAGTTTCCAGACTCCTGTTTCTCCCCCTCTGTTTCCAGCCTCCTGTTTCTCATCCTCTGTATCCAGCCTCCTGTTTCTTCCCCTCTGTTTCCAGTCTCCTGTTTCTGCCCCTCTGTTTCCAGACTCCTGTTTCTGCCCCACTTTTTCCTGACCCCTGTTTCTGCCTCTCTGTTCCCAGACTCCTGTTTCTCCCCCTCTGTTTCCAGACTCCTGTTTCTCCCCCTCTGTTTCCAGGCTCCTGCTTCTGCCCCTCTGTTTCCAGACTCCTGTTTCTGCCCCTCTGTTTCCAGCCTCCTGTTTCTCCCCCTCTGTCTCCAGCCTCCTGTTTCTGCCCCTCAGTTACCAACGTCCTGTTTCTCGCCCTCTCATTCCAGACTCCTGTTTCTCCCCCTCTGTTTCCAGCCTCCTGTTTCTGCCCCTCTGTTTCCAGACTCCTGTTTCTCACCCTCTGTTTCCAGACTCCTGTTTCTCCCCCTCTGTTTCCAGACTCCTGTTTCTGCCCCTCTGTTTCCAGACTTGTGTTTCTCCCCCTCAGTTTCCAACCTCCTGTTTCTCGCCCTCTGTTTCCAGACTCCTGTTTCTCCCCCTCTGTTTCCAGCCTCCTGTTTCTGCCCCTCTATTTCCAGACTCCTGTTTCTCACCCTCTGTTTCCAGACTCCTGTTTCTCCTCCTCTGTTTCCAGACTCCTGTTTCTGCCCCTCTGTTTCCAGACTTCTGTTTCTCCCCCTCTGTTTCCAGACTCCTGTTTCTCCCCCTCTGTTTCCAGACTCCTGTTTCTCCCCCTCTGTTTCCAGACTCCTGTTTCTCCCCCTCTGTTTCCAGACTCCTGTTTCTGCCCCTCTGTTTCCAGACTCCTGATTCTGCCCCTCTGTTTCCAGACTCCTGTTTCTCACCCTCTGTTTCCAGACTCCTGTTTCTCCCCCTCTGTTTCCAGACTCCTGTTTCTCCCCCTCTGCTTCCAGACTCCTGATTCTCACCCTCTGTTTCCAGACTCCTGTTTCTCCCCCTGTGTTTCCAGACCCCTGTTTCTCCCCCTCTGTTTCCAGACTCCTGTTTCTGCCCCTCTGTTTCCATGCTCCTGTTTCTGCCCCTCTGTTTCCAGACTCCAGTCTCTGCCCCTCTGTTTCCAGCCTCCTGTTTCTCCCCCTCTGTTTCCAGAATCCTGTTTCTCCCCCACTGTTTCCAGCCTCCTGTTTCTGCCCCTCAGTTTCCAACCTCCTGTTTCTCGCCCTCTGTTTCCAGACTCCTGTTTCTCCCCCTCTGTTTCCAGCCTCCTGTTTCTGCCCCTCTGTTTCCAGACTCCTGTTACTGCCCCTCTGTTTCCAGACTCCTGTTTCTGCCCCTCTGTTTCCAGACTCCTGTTTCTCCCCCTCTGTTTCCAGACTCCTGTTTCTGCCCCTCTGTTTCCAGACTGCTGTTTCTGCCTCTCTGTTTCCAGACTCCTGTTTCTCCCCCTCTGTTTCCAGACTCCTGTTTCTGCCCCTCTGTTTCCAGTCTCCTGTTTCTGCCCCTCTGTTTCCAGACTCCTGTTTCTGCCCCTCTGTTTCCAGCCTCCTGTTTCTCCCCCTCTGTTTCCAGACTCCTGTTTCTCCCCCTCTGTTTCCAGCCTCCTGTTTCTGCCCCTCAGTTTCCAACCTCCTGTTTCTCGCCCTCTGTTTCCAGACTCCTGTTTCTCCCCCTCTGTTTCCAGCCTCCTGTTTCTGCCCCTCTGTTTCCAGACTCCTGTTTCTCACCCTCTGTTTCCAGACTCCTGTTTCTCCCCCTCTGTTTCCAGACTCCTGTTTCTGCCCCTCTGTTTCCAGACTCCTGTTTCTCCCCCTCTGTTTCCAGACTCCAGTTTCTCCCCCTCTTTTTCCAGACTCCTGTTTCTCCCCTTCTGTTTCCAGACTCCTGTTTCTGCCCCTCTGTTTCCAGACTCCTGCTTCTCACCCTCTGTTTCCAGACTCCTGTTTCTCCCCCTCTGCTTCCAGACTCCTGATTCTCACCCTCTGTTTCCAGACTCCTGTTTCTCCCCCTCTGTTTCCAGACCCCTGTTTCTCCCCCTCTGTTTCCAGACTCCTGTTTCTGCCCCTCTGTTTCCAGGCTCCAGTTTCTGCCCCACTGTTTCCAGACTCCTGTTTCTGCCCCTCTGTTTCCAGCCTCCTGTTTCTCCCCCTCTGTTTCCAGACTCCTGTTTCTCCCCCTCTGTTTCCAGCCTCCTGTTTCTGCCCCTCAGTTTCCAACCTCCTGTTTCTCGCCCTCTGTTTCCAGACTCCTGTTTCTCCCCCTCTGTTTCCAGCCTCCTGTTTCTGCCCCTCTGCTTCCAGACTCCTGTTTCTGCTCCTCTGTTTCCAGACTCCTGTTTCTGCCCCTCTGTTTCCAGACTCCTGTTTCTCCCCCACTGTTTCCAGACTCCTGTTTCTGCCCCTCTGTCTCCAGACTGCTGTTTCTGCCTCTCTGTTTCCAGACTCCTGTTTCTCCCCCTCTGTTTCCAGACTCCTGTTTCTGCCCCTCTGTTTGCAGGCTCCTGCTCTGCCCCTCTGTTTCCAGACTCCTGTTTCTGCCCCTCTGTTTCCAGCCTCCTGTTTCTCCCCCTCTGTTTCCAGACTCCTGTTTCTCCCCCTCTGTTTCCAGCCTCCTGTTTCTGCCCCTCAGTTTCCAACCTCCTGCTTCTCGCCCTCTGTTTCCAGACTCCTGTTTCTCCCCCTCTGTTTCCAGCCTCCTGTTTCTGCCCCTCTGTTTCCAGACTCCTGTTTCTCACCCTCTGTTTCCAGACTCCTGTTTCTCCACCTCTGTTTCCAGACTCCTGTTTCTGCCCCTCTGTTTCCAGACTTCTGTTTCTCCCCCTCTGTTTCCAGACTCCTGTTTTTCCCCCTCTGTTTCCAGACTCCTATTTCTCCCCCTCTGTTTCCAGACTCCTGTTTCCCCCCCTCTGCTTCCAGACTCCTGTTTCTGCCCCTCTGTTTCCAGACTCCTGATTCTGCCCCTCTGTTTCCAGACTCCTGTTTCTCACCGTCTGTTTCCAGACTCCTGTTTCTCCCCCTCTGTTTCCAGACTCCTGTTTCTCCCCCTCTGCTTCCAGACTCCTGATTCTCACCCTCTGTTTCCAGACTCCTGTTTCTCCCCCTCTGTTTCCAGACCCCTGTTTCTCCCCCTCTGTTTCCAGACTCCTTTTTCTGCCCCTCTGTTTCCAGGCTCCTGTTTCTGCCCCTCTGTTTCCAGACTCCTGTTTCTGCACCTCTGTTTCCAGACTCCTGTTTCTCCCCCTCTGTTTCCAGACTCCAGTTTCTCCCCCTCTGTTTCCAGCCTCATGTTTCTGCCCCTCAGTTTCCAACCTCCTGTTTATCGCCCTCTGTTTCCAGACTCCTGTTTCTCCCCCTCTGTTTCCAGCCTCCTGTTTCTGCCACTCTGTTTCCAGACTCCTGTTTCTGCCCCTCTGTTTCCAGACTCCTGTTTCTGCCCCTCTGTTTCCAGACTCCTGTTTCTCCCCCTCTGTTTCCAGACTCCTGTTTCTGCCCCTCTGTTTCCAGACTGCTGTTTCTGCCTCTCTGTTTCCAGACACCTGTTTCTCCCCCTCTGTTTCCAGACTCCTGTTTCCGCCCCTCTGTTTCCAGGCTCCTGTTTCTGCCCCTCTGTTTCCAGACTCCTGTTTCTGCCCCTCTGTTTCCAGCCTCCTGTTTCTCCCCCTCTGTTTCCAGACTCCTGTTTCTCCCCCTCTGTTTCCAGCCTCCTGTTTCTGCCCCTCAGTTTCCAACCTCCTGTTTCTCGCCGTCTGTTTCCAGACTCCTGTTTCTCCACCTCTGTTTCCAGACTCCTGTTTCTGCCCCTCTGTTTCCAGACTTCTGTTTCTCCCCCTCTGTTTCCAGACTCCTGTTTCTCCCCCTCTGTTTCCAGTCTCCTGTTTCTCCCACTCTGTTTCCAGATTGGTGTTTCTGCCCCTCTGTTTCCAGACTCCTGTTTCTCACCGTCTGTTTCCAGACTCCTGTTCCTCCCCCTCTGTTTCCAGACTCCTATTTCTCACCCTGAGTTTGCAGACTCCTGTTTCTCCCCCTCTGTTTCCAGCCTCCTGTTTCTCCCCCTCTTTTTCCAGCCTCCTGTTTCTTCCCCTCTGTTTCCAGACTCCTGTTTCTGCCCCTCTGTTTCCAGCCTCCTGATTCTGACCCTCTGTTTCCAGACTCCTGTTTCTCACCCTCTGTTTCCAGACTCCTGTTTCTCTCCCTCTGTTTCCAGACTCCTGTTTCTCCCCATCTGCTTCCAGACTCCTGATTCTCACCCTCTGTTTCCAGACTCCTGTTTCTCCCCCTCTGTTTCCAGACTCCTGTTTCTCCCCCTCTGTTTCCATACTCCTGTTTCTGCCCCTCTGTTTCCAGACTCCTGTTTCTCCCCCTCTGTTTCCAGACACCTGTTTCTGCCCCTCTGTTTCCAGACTTCTGTTTCTCCCCCTCTGCTTCCAGACTCCTGTTTCTCCCCCTCTGTTTCCTGACTCCTGTTTCTCCCCCTCTGTTTCCAGACTCCTGTTTCTGCCCCTCTGTTTCCAGCCTCCTGATTCTGCCCCTCTGTTTCCAGACTCCTGTTTCTCACCCTCTGTTTCCAGACCCCTGTTTCTCCCCCTCTGTTTCCAGACTCCTGTTTCTCCCCCTCTGCTTCCAGACTCCTCATTCTCACCCTCTGTTTCCAGACTCCTGTTTCTCCCCCTCTGTTTCCAGACTCCAGTTTCACCCCCTCTGTTTCCAGGCTCCTGTTTCTGCCCCTCTGTTTCCAGGCTCCTGTTTCTGCCCCTCTGTTTCCAGACTACTGTTTCTGCCCCTCAGTTTCCAGACTCCTGTTTCTCCCCCTCTGTTTCCAGACTCCTGTTTCTCCCCCACTGTTTCCAGCCTCCTATTTCTGCCCCTCAGTTTCCAACCTCCTGTTTCTCGCCCTCTGTTTCCAGACTCCTGTTTCTCCCCCTCTGTTTCCAGCCTCCTGTTTCTGCCCCTCTGTTTCCAGACTCCTGTTTCTGCCCCTCTGTTTCCAGACTCCTGTTTCTCCCCCTCTGTTTCCAGACTCCTGTTTCTCCCCATCTTTTTCCAGACTCCTGTTTCTCCCCTTCTGTTTCCAGACTCCTGTTTCTGCCCCTCTGTTTCCAGACTCCTGTTTCTCACCCTCTGTTTCCAGACTCCTGTTTCTCCCCGTCTGTTTCCAGACTCCTGTTTCTGCCCCTCTGTTTCCAGACTTCTGTTTCTCCCCCTCTGTTTCCAGACTCCTGTTTCTCCCCCTCTGTTTCCAGACTCCTGTTTCTCCCCCTCTGTTTCCAGACTCCTGTTTCTGCCCCTCTGTTTCCAGACTCCTGATTCTGCCCCTCTGTTTCCAGACTCCTGTTTCTCACCCTCTGTTTCCAGACTCCTGTTTCTCCCCCACTGTTTCCAGACTCCTGTTTCTCCCCCTCTGCTTCCAGTCTCCTGATTCTCTCCCTCTGTTTCCAGACTCCTGTTTCTCCCCCTCTGTTTCCAGACCCCTGTTTCTCCCCCTCTGTTTCCAGTCTCCTGTTTCTGCCCATCTGTTTACAGAACGCTGTTTCTGCCTCTCTGTTTCCAGACACCTGTTTCTCCCCCTCTGTTTCCAGACTCCTGTTTCTGCCCCTCTGTTTCCAGGCTCCTGTTTCTGCCCCTCTGTTTCCAGACTCCTGTTTCTGCCCCTCTGTTTCCAGACTCGTGTTTCTGCCCCTCTGTTTCCAGACTCCTGTTTCTCACCGTCTGTTTCCAGACTCCTGTTCCTCCCCCTCTGTTTCCAGACTCCTGCTTCTCACCCTCTGTTTCCAGACTCCTGTTTCTCCCCCTCTGCTTCCAGACTCCTGATTCTCACCCTCTGTTTCCAGACTCCTGTTTCTCCCCCTCTGTTTCCAGACCCCTGTTTCTCCCCCTCTGTTTCCAGACTCCTGTTTCTGCCCCTCTGTTTCCAGGCTCCAGTTTCTGCCCCACTGTTTCCAGACTCCTGTTTCTGCCCCTCTGTTTCCAGCCTCCTGTTTCTCCCCCTCTGTTTCCAGACTCCTGTTTCTCCCCCTCTGCTTCCAGCCTCCTGTTTCTGCCCCTCAGTTTCCAACCTCCTGTTTCTCGCCCTCTGTTTCCAGACTCCTGTTTCTCCCCCTCTGTTTCCAGCCTCCTGTTTCTGCCCCTCTGCTTCCAGACTCCTGTTTCTGCTCCTCTGTTTCCAGACTCCTGTTTCTGCCCCTCTGTTTCCAGACTCCTGTTTCTCCCCCACTGTTTCCAGACTCCTGTTTCTGCCCCTCTGTCTCCAGACTGCTGTTTCTGCCTCTCTGTTTCCAGACTCCTGTTTCTCCCCCTCTGTTTCCAGACTCCTGTTTCTGCCCCTCTGTTTGCAGGCTCCTGCTCTGCCCCTCTGTTTCCAGACTCCTGTTTCTGCCCCTCTGTTTCCAGCCTCCTGTTTCTCCCCCTCTGTTTCCAGACTCCTGTTTCTCCCCCTCCGTTTCCAGCCTCCTGTTTCTGCCCCTCAGTTTCCAACCTCCTGCTTCTCGCCCTCTGTTTCCAGACTCCTGTTACTCCCCCTCTGTTTCCAGCCTCCTGTTTCTGCCCCTCTGTTTCCAGACTCCTGTTTCTCACCCTCTGTTTCCAGACTCCTGTTTCTCCACCTCTGTTTCCAGACTCCTGTTTCTGCCCCTCTGTTTCCAGACTTCTGTTTCTCCCCCTCTGTTTCCAGACTCCTGTTTTTCCCCCTCTGTTTCCAGACTCCTATTTCTCCCCCTCTGTTTCCAGACTCCTGTTTCCCCCCCTCTGCTTCCAGACTCCTGTTTCTGCCCCTCTGTTTCCAGACTCCTGATTCTGCCCCTCTGTTTCCAGACTCCTGTTTCTCACCGTCTGTTTCCAGACTCCTGTTTCTCCCCCTCTGTTTCCAGACTCCTGTTTCTCCCCCTCTGCTTCCAGACTCCTGATTCTCACCCTCTGTTTCCAGACTCCTGTTTCTCCCCCTCTGTTTCCAGACCCCTGTTTCTCCCCCTCTGTTTCCAGACTCCTTTTTCTGCCCCTCTGTTTCCAGGCTCCTGTTTCTGCCCCTCTGTTTCCAGACTCCTGTTTCTGCACCTCTGTTTCCAGACTCCTGTTTCTCCCCCTCTGTTTCCAGACTCCAGTTTCTCCCCCTCTGTTTCCAGCCTCATGTTTCTGCCCCTCAGTTTCCAACCTCCTGTTTCTCGCCCTCTGTTTCCAGACTCCTGTTTCTCCCCCTCTGTTTCCAGCCTCCTGTTTCTGCCACTCTGTTTCCAGACTCCTGTTTCTGCCCCTCTGTTTCCAGACTCCTGTTTCTGCCCCTCTGTTTCCAGACTCCTGTTTCTCCCCCTCTGTTTCCAGACTCCTGTCTCTGCCCCTCTGTTTCCACACTGCTGTTTCTGCCTCTCTGTTTCCAGACACCTGTTTCTCCCCCTCTGTTTCCAGACTCCTGTTTCCGCCCCTCTGTTTCCAGGCTCCTGTTTCTGCCCCTCTGTTTCCAGACTCCTGTTTCTGCCCCTCTGTTTCCAGCCTCCTGTTTCTCCCCCTCTGTTTCCAGACTCCTGTTTCTCCCCCTCTGTTTCCAGCCTCCTGTTTCTGCCCCTCAGTTTCCAACCTCCTGTTTCTCGCCGTCTGTTTCCAGACTCCTGTTTCTCCACCTCTGTTTCCAGACTCCTGTTTCTGCCCCTCTGTTTCCAGACTTCTGTTTCTCCCCCTCTGTTTCCAGACTCCTGTTTCTCCCCCTCTGTTTCCAGTCTCCTGTTTCTCCCCCTCTGTTTCCAGATTCGTGTTTCTGCCCCTCTGTTTCCAGACTCCTGTTTCTCACCGTCTGTTTCCAGACTCCTGTTCCTCCCCCTCTGTTTCCAGACTCCTATTTCTCACCCTGAGTTTGCAGACTCCTGTTTCTCCCCCTCTGTTTCCAGCCTCCTGTTTCTCCCCCTCTTTTTCCAGCCTCCTGTTTCTTCCCCTCTGTTTCCAGACTCCTGTTTCTGCCCCTCTGTTTCCAGCCTCCTGATTCTGACCCTCTGTTTCCAGACTCCTGTTTCTCACCCTCTGTTTCCAGACTCCTGTTTCTCTCCCTCTGTTTCCAGACTCCTGTTTCTCCCCATCTGCTTCCAGACTCCTGATTCTCACCCTCTGTTTCCAGACTCCTGTTTCTCCCCCTCTGTTTCCAGACTCCTGTTTCTCCCCCTCTGTTTCCACACTCCTGTTTCTGCCCCTCTGTTTCCAGACTCCTGTTTCTCCCCCTCTGTTTCCAGACACCTGTTTCTGCCCCTCTGTTTCCAGACTTCTGTTTCTCCCCCTCTGCTTCCAGACTCCTGTTTCTCCCCCTCTGTTTCCAGACTCCTGTTTCTCCCCCTCTGTTTCCAGACTCCTGTTTCTGCCCCTCTGTTTCCAGCCTCCTGATTCTGCCCCTCTGTTTCCAGACTCCTGTTTCTCACCCTCTGTTTCCAGACCCCTGTTTCTCCCCCTCTGTTTCCAGACTCCTGTTTCTCCCCCTCTGCTTCCAGACTCCTCATTCTCACCCTCTGTTTCCAGACTCCTGTTTCTCCCCCTCTGTTTCCAGACTCCAGTTTCACCCCCTCTGTTTCCAGACTCCTGTTTCTGCCCCTCTGTTTCCAGGCTCCTGTTTCTGCCCCTCTGTTTCCAGACTACTGTTTCTGCCCCTCAGTTTCCAGACTCCTGTTTCTCCCCCTCTGTTTCCAGACTCCTGTTTCTCCCCCACTGTTTCCAGCCTCCTATTTCTGCCCCTCAGTTTCCAACCTCCTGTTTCTCGCCCTCTGTTTCCAGACTCCTGTTTCTCCCCCTCTGTTTCCAGCCTCCTGTTTCTGCCCCTCTGTTTCCAGACTCCTGTTTCTGCCCCTCTGTTTCCAGACTCCTGTTTCTCCCCCTCTGTTTCCAGACTCCTGTTTCTCCCCATCTTTTTCCAGACTCCTGTTTCTCCCCTTCTGTTTCCAGACTCCTGTTTCTGCCCCTCTGTTTCCAGACTCCTGTTTCTCACCCTCTGTTTCCAGACTCCTGTTTCTCCCCGTCTGTTTCCAGACTCCTGTTTCTGCCCCTCTGTTTCCAGACTTCTGTTTCTCCCCCTCTGTTTCCAGACTCCTGTTTCTCCCCCTCTGTTTCCAGACTCCTGTTTCTCCCCCTCTGTTTCCAGACTCCTGTTTCTGCCCCGCTGTTTCCAGACTCCTGATTCTGCCCCTCTGTTTCCAGACTCCTGTTTCTCACCCTCTGTTTCCAGACTCCTGTTTCTCCCCCACTGTTTCCAGACTCCTGTTTCTCCCCCTCTGCTTCCAGTCTCCTGATTCTCTCCCTCTGTTTCCAGACTCCTGTTTCTCCCCCTCTGTTTCCAGACCCCTGTTTCTCCCCCTCTGTTTCCAGACTCCTGTTTCTGCCCCTCTGTTTCCAGAACGCTGTTTCTGCCTCTCTGTTTCCAGACACCTGTTTCTCCCCCTCTGTTTCCAGACTCCTGTTTCTGCCCCTCTGTTTCCAGGCTCCTGTTTCTGCCCCTCTGTTTCCAGACTCCTGTTTCTGCCCCTCTGTTTCCAGACTCGTGTTTCTGCCCCTCTGTTTCCAGACTCCTGTTTCTCACCGTCTGTTTCCAGACTCCTGTTCCTCCCCCTCTGTTTCCAGACTCCTGTTTCTCCCCCTCTGTTTCCAGCCTCCTGTTTCTCCCCCTCTTTTTCCAGCCTCCTGTTCCTTCCCCTCTGCTTCCAGACTCCTGTTTCTGCCCCTCTGTTTCCAGACTCCTGATTCTGCCCCTCTGTTTCCTGACTCCTGTTTCTCGCCCTCTGTTTCCAGACTCCTGTTTCTCCCCCTCTGTTTCCAGCCTCCTGTTTCTGCCCCTCTGTTTCCAGACTCCTGTTACTGCCCCTCTGTTTCCAGACTCCTGTTTCTGCCCCTCTGTTTCCAGACTCCTGTTTCTCCCCCTCTGTTTCCAGACTCCTGTTTCTGCCCCTCTGTTTCCAGACTGCTGTTTCTGCCTCTCTGTTTCCAGACTCCTGTTTCTCCCCCTCTGTTTCCAGACTCCTGTTTCTGCCCCTCTGTTTCCAGACTGCTGTTTCTGCCTCTCTGTTTCCAGACTCCTGTTTCTCCCCATCTGTTTCCAGACTCCTGTTTCTGCCCCTCTGTTTCCAGACTACTGTTTCTGCCCCTCAGTTTCCAGACTCCTGTTTCTCCCCCTCTGTTTCCAGACTCCTGTTTCTCCCCCACTGTTTCCAGCCTCCTATTTCTGCCCCTCAGTTTCCAACCTCCTGTTTCTCGCCCTCTTTTTCCAGACTCCTGTTTCTCCCCCTCTGTTTCCAGCCTCCTGTTTCTGCCCCTCTGTTTCCAGACTCCTGTTTCTGCCCCTCTGTTTCCAGACTCCTGTTTCTCCCCCTCTGTTTCCAGACTCCTGTTTCTCCCCATCTTTTTCCAGACTCCTGTTTCTCCCCTTCTGTTTCCAGACTCCTGTTTCTGCCCCTCTGTTTCCAGACTCCTGTGTCTCACGCTCTGCTTCCAGACTCCTGTTTCTCCCCATCTGTTTCCAGACTCCTGTTTCTGCCCCTCTGTTTCCAGACTTCTGTTTCTCCCCCTCTGTTTCCAGACTCCTGTTTCTCCCCCTCTGTTTCCAGACTCCTGTTTCTCCCCCTCTGTTTCCAGACTCCTGTTTCTGCCCCTCTGTTTCCAGACTCCTGTTTCTCACCCTCTGTTTTCAGACTCCTGTTTCTCCCCCACTGTTTCCAGACTCCTGTTTCTCCCCCTCTGCTTCCAGTCTCCTGATTCTCTCCCTCTGTTTCCAGACTCCTGTTTCTCCCCCTCTGTTTCCAGACCCCTGTTTCTCCCCCTCTGTTTCCAGACTCCTGTTTCTGCCCCTGTGTTTCCAGAACGCTGTTTCTGCCTCTCTGTTTCCAGACACCTGTTTCTCCCCCTCTGTTTCCAGACTCCTGTTTCTGCCCCTCTGTTTCCAGGCTCCTGTTTCTGCCCCTCTGTTTCCAGACTCCTGTTTCTGCCCCTCTGTTTCCAGACTCGTGTTTCTGCCCCTCTGTTTCCAGACTCCTGTTTCTCACCGTCTGTTTCCAGACTCCTGTTCCTCCCCCTCTGTTTCCAGACTCCTGTTTCTCACCCTGAGTTTCCAGACTCCTGTTTCTCCCCCTCTGTTTCCAGCCTCCTGTTTCCCCCCCTCTTTTTCCAGCCTCCTGTTTCTTCCCCTCTGCTTCCAGACTCCTGTTTCTGCCCCTCTGTTTCCAGACTCCTGATTCTGCCCCTCTGTTTCCAGACTCCTGTTTCTCGCCCTCTGTTTCCAGACTCCTGTTTCTCCCCCTCTGTTTCCAGCCTCCTGTTTCTGCCCCTCTGTTTCCAGACTCCTGTTACTGCCCCTCTGTTTCCAGACTCCTGTTTCTGCCCCTCTGTTTCCAGACTCCTGTTTCTCCCCCTCTGTTTCCAGACTCCTGTTTCTGCCCCTCTGTTTACAGACTGCTGTTTCTGCCTCTCTGTTTCCAGACTCCTGTTTCTCCCCCTCTGTTTCCAGACTCCTGTTTCTGCCCCTCTGTTTCCAGTCTCCTGTTTCTGCCCCTCTGTTTCCAGACTCCTGTTTCTGCCCCTCTGTTTCCAGCCTTCTGTTTCTCCCCCTCTGTTTCCAGACTCCTGTTTCTCCCCCTCTGTTTCCAGACTCCTGTTTCTCACCCTCTGTTTCCAGACTCCTGTTTCTCCCCCTCTGTTTCCAGACTCCTGTTTCTCCCCCTCTGCTTCCAGACTCCTCATTCTCACCCTCTGTTTCCAGACTCCTGTTTCTCCCCCTCTGTTTCCAGACTCCAGTTTCACCCCCTCTGTTTCCAGACTCCTGTTTCTGCCCCTCTGTTTCCAGGCTCCTGTTTCTGCCCCTCTGTTTCCAGACTCCTGTTTCTCCCCTTCTGTTTCCAGACTCCTGATTCTCACCCTCTGTTTCCAGACTGCTGTTTCTGCCTCTCTGTTTCCAGACTCCTGTTTCTCCCCCTCTGTTTCCAGACTCCTGTTTCTGCCCCTCTGTTTCCAGTCTCCTGTTTCTGCCCCTCTGTTTCCAGACTCCTGTTTCTGCCCCTCTGTTTCCAGCCTCCTGTTTCTCCCCCTCAGTTTCCAGACTCCTGTTTCTCCCCCTCTGTTTCCAGCCTCCTGTTTCTGCCCCTCAGTTTCCAACCTCCTGTTTCTCGCCCTCTGTTTCCAGACTCCTGTTTCTCCCCCTCTGTTTCCAGCCTCCTGTTTCTGCCCCTCTGTTTCCAGACTCCTGTTTCTCACCCTCTGTTTCCAGACTCCTGATTCTCCCCCTCTGTTTCCAGACTCCTGTTTCTGCCCCTCTGTTTCCAGACTCCTGTTTCTCCCCCTCTGTTTCCAGACTCCTGTTTCTCCCCCTCTTTTTCCAGACTCCTGTTTCTCCCCTTCTGTTTCCAGACTCCTGTTTCTGCCCCTCTGTTTCCAGACTCCTGCTTCTCACCCTCTGTTTCCAGACTCCTGTTTCTCCCCCTCTGCTTCCAGACTCCTGATTCTCACCCTCTGTTTCCAGACTCCTGTTTCTCCCCCTCTGTTTCCAGACTCCTGTTTCTGCCCCTCTGTTTCCAGGCTCCAGTTTCTGCCCCACTGTTTCCAGACTCCTGTTTCTGCCCCTCTGTTTCCAGCCTCCTGTTTCTCCCCCTCTGTTTCCAGACTCCTGTTTCTCCCCCTCTGTTTCCAGCCTCCTGTTTCTGCCCCTCAGTTTCCAACCTCCTGTTTCTCGCCCTCTGTTTCCAGACTCCTGTTTCTCCCCCTCTGTTTCCAGCCTCCTGTTTCTGCCCCTCTGCTTCCAGACTCCTGTTTCTGCTCCTCTGTTTCCAGACTCCTGTTTCTGCCCCTCTGTTTCCAGACTCCTGTTTCTCCCCCACTGTTTCCAGACTCCTGTTTCTGCCCCTCTGTCTCCAGACTGCTGTTTCTGCCTCTCTGTTTCCAGACTCCTGTTTCTCCCCCTCTGTTTCCAGACTCCTGTTTCTGCCCCTCTGTTTGCAGGCTCCTGCTCTGCCCCTCTGTTTCCAGACTACTGTTTCTGCCCCTCTGTTTCCAGCCTCCTGTTTCTCCCCCTCTGTTTCCAGACTCCCCCTCTGTTTCCAGCCTCCTGTTTCTGCCCCTCAGTTTCCAACCTCCTGCTTCTCGCCCTCTGTTTCCAGACTCCTGTTTCTCCCCCTCTGTTTCCAGCCTCCTGTTTCTGCCCCTCTGTTTCCAGACTCCTGTTTCTCACCCTCTGTTTCCAGACTCCTGTTTCTCCACCTCTGTTTCCAGACTCCTGTTTCTGCCCCTCTGTTTCCAGACTTCTGTTTCTCCCCCTCTGTTTCCAGACTCCTGTTTCTCCCCCTCTGTTTCCAGACTCCTATTTCTCCCCCTCTGTTTCCAGACTCCTGTTTTCCCCCCCTCTGCTTCCAGACTCCTGTTTCTGCCCCTCTGTTTCCAGACTCCTGATTCTGCCCCTCTGTTTCCAGACTCCTGTTTCTCACCGTCTGTTTCCAGACTCCTGTTTCTCCCCCTCTGTTTCCAGACTCCTGTTTCTCCCCCTCTGCTTCCAGACTCCTGATTCTCACCCTCTGTTTCCAGACTCCTGTTTCTCCTTCTCCCCTCTGTTTCCAGACCCTGTTTCTCCCCTCTGTTTCCAGACTCCTTTTTCTGCCCCTCTGTTTCCAGGCTCCTGTTTCTGCCCCTCTGTTTCCAGACTCCTGTTTCTGCACCTCTGTTTCCAGACTCCTGTTTCTCCCCCTCTGTTTCCAGACTCCACTTTCTCCCCTCTGTTTCCAGCCTCATGTTTCTGCCCCTCAGTTTCCAACCTCCTGTTTCTCGCCCTCTGTTTCCAGACTCCTGTTTCTCCCCCTCTGTTTCCAGCCTCCTGTTTCTGCCACTCTGTTTCCAGACTCCTGTTTCTGCCCCTCTGTTTCCAGACTCCTGTTTCTGCCCCTCTGTTTCCAGACTCCTGTTTCTCCCCCTCTGTTTCCAGACTCCTGTTTCTGCCCTCTGTTTCCAGACTGCTGTTTCTGCCTCTCTGTTTCCAGACACCTGTTTCTCCCCCTCTGTTTCCAGACTCCTGTTTCCGCCCCTCTGTTTCCAGGCTCCTGTTTCTGCCCCTCTGTTTCCAGACTCCTGTTTCTGCCCCTCTGTTTCCAGCCTCCTGTTTCTCCCCCTCTGTTTCCAGACTCCTGTTTCTCCCCTCTGTTTCCAGCCTCCTGTTTCTGCCCCTCAGTTTCCAACCTCCTGTTTCTCGCCGTCTGTTTCCAGACTCCTGTTTCTCCACCTCTGTTTCCAGACTCCTGTTTCTGCCCCTCTGTTTCCAGACTTCTGTTTCTCCCCCTCTGTTTCCAGACTCCTGTTTCTCCCCCTCTGTTTCCAGTCTCCTGTTTCTCCCCCTCTGTTTCCAGATTCGTGTTTCTGCCCCTCTGTTTCCAGACTCCTGTTTCTCACCGTCTGTTTCCAGACTCCTGTTCCACCCCCTCTGTTTCCAGACTCCTATTTCTCACCCTGAGTTTGCAGACTCCTGTTTCTCCCCCTCTGTTTCCAGCCTCCTGTTTCTCCCCCTCTTTTTCCAGCCTCCTGTTCTTCCCCTCTGTTTCCAGACTCCTGTTTCTGCCCCTCTGTTTCCAGCCTCCTGATTCTGACCCTCTGTTTCCAGACTCCTGTTCTCACCCTCTGTTTCCAGACTCCTGTTTCTCTCCCTCTGTTTCCAGACTCCTGTTTCTCCCCATCTGCTTCCAGACTCCTGATTCTCACCCTCTGTTTCCAGACTCCTGTTTCTCCCCCTCTGTTTCCAGACTCCTGTTTCTCCCCTCTGTTTCCACACTCCTGTTTCTGCCCCTCTGTTTCCAGACTCCTGTTTCTCCCCCTCTGTTTCCAGACACCTGTTTCTGCCCTCTGTTTCCAGACTTCTGTTTCTCCCCCTCTGCTTCCAGACTCTGTTTCTCCCCTCTGTTTCCAGACTCCTGTTCTCCCCTCTGTTTCCAGACTCCTGTTTCTGCCCCTCTGTTTCCAGCCTCCTGATTCTGCCCCTCTGTTTCCAGACTCCTGTTTCTCACCCTCTGTTTCCAGACCCTGTTTCTCCCCCTCTGTTTCCAGACTCCTGTTCTCCCCCTCTGCTTCCAGACTCCTCATTCTCACCCTCTGTTTCCAGACTCCTGTTTCTCCCCCTCTGTTTCCAGACTCCAGTTTCACCCCCTCTGTTTCCAGACTCCTGTTTCTGCCCCTCTGTTTCCAGGCTCCTGTTTCTGCCCCTCTGTTTCCAGACTACTGTTTCTGCCCCTCAGTTTCCAGACTCCTGTTTCTCCCCTCTGTTTCCAGACTCCTGTTTCCCCCACTGTTTCCAGCCTCCTATTTCTGCCCCTCAGTTTCCAACCTCCTGTTTCTCGCCCTCTGTTTCCAGACTCCTGTTTCTCCCCTCTGTTTCCAGCCTCCTGTTTCTGCCCCTCTGTTTCCACTCTGTTTCCAGACTCCTGTTTCTGCCCCTCTGTTTCCAGACTCCTGTTTCTCCCCCTCTGTTTCCAGACTCCTGTTTCTCCCCATCTTTTCCAGACTCCTGTTTCTCCCCTTCTGTTTCCAGACTCCTGTTTCTGCCCCTCTGTTTCCAGACTCCTGTTTCTCACCCTCTGTTTCCAGACTCCTGTTTCTCCCCGTCTGTTTCCAGACTCCTGTTTCTGCCCCTCTGTTTCCAGACTTCTGTTTCTCCCCCTCTGTTTCCAGACTCCTGTTTCTCCCCCTCTGTTTCCAGACTCCTGTTTCTCCCCCTCTGTTTCCAGACTCCTGTTTCTGCCCCTCTGTTTCCAGACTCCTGATTCTGCCCCTCTGTTTCCAGACTCCTGTTTCTCACCCTCTGTTTCCAGACTCCTGTTTCTCCCCCACTGTTTCCAGACTCCTGTTTCTCCCCCTCTGCTTCCAGTCTCCTGATTCTCTCCCTCTGTTTCCAGACTCCTGTTTCTCCCCCTCTGTTTCCAGACCCCTGTTTCTCCCCCTCTGTTTCCAGACTCCTGTTTCTGCCCCTCTGTTTCCAGAACGCTGTTTCTGCCTCTCTGTTTCCAGACACCTGTTTCTCCCCCTCTGTTTCCAGACTCCTGTTTCTGCCCCTCTGTTTCCAGGCTCCTGTTTCTGCCCCTCTGTTTCCAGACTCCTGTTTCTGCCCCTCTGTTTCCAGACTCGTGTTTCTGCCCCTCTGTTTCCAGACTCCTGTTTCTCACCGTCTGTTTCCAGACTCCTGTTCCTCCCCCTCTGTTTCCAGACTCCTGTTTCTCACCCTGAGATTCCAGACTCCTGTTTCTCCCCCTCTGTTTCCAGCCTCCTGTTTCTCCCCTCTTTTTCCAGCCTCCTGTTTCTTCCCCTCTGCTTCCAGACTCCTGTTTCTGCCCCTCTGTTTCCTGACTCCTGATTCTGCCCCTCTGTTTCCTGACTCCTGTTTCTCGCCCTCTGTTTCCAGACTCCTGTTTCTCCCCCTCTGTTTCCAGCCTCCTGTTTCTGCCCCTCTGTTTCCAGACTCCTGTTACTGCCCCTCTGTTTCCAGACTCCTGTTTCTGCCCCTCTGTTTCCAGACTCCTGTTTCTCCCCCTCTGTTTCCAGACTCCTGTTTCTGCCCCTCTGTTTCCAGACTGCTGTTTCTGCCTCTCTGTTTCCAGACTCCTGTTTCTCCCCATCTGTTTCCAGACTCCTGTTTCTGCCCCTCTGTTTCCAGTCTCCTGTTTCTGCCCCTCTGTTTCCAGACTCCTGTTTCTGCCCCTCTGTTTCCAGCCTTCTGTTTCTCCCCCTCTGTTTCCAGACTCCTGTTTCTCCCCTCTGTTTCCAGACTCCTGTTTCTCACCCTCTGTTTCCAGACTCCTGTTTCTCCCCTCTGTTTCCAGACTCCTGTTTCTCCCCCTCTGCTTCCAGACTCCTCATTCTCACCCTCTGTTTCCAGACTCCTGTTTCTCCCCCTCTGTTTCCAGACTCCTGTTTCTCCCCCTCTGTTTCCAGACTCCAGTTTCACCCCCTCTGTTTCCAGACTCCTGTTTCTGCCCCTCTGTTTCCAGGCTCCTGTTTCTGCCCCTCTGTTTCCAGACTACTGTTTCTGCCCCTCAGTTTCCAGACTCCTGTTTCTCCCCCTCTGTTTCCAGACTCCTGTTCTCCCCCACTGTTTCCAGCCTCCTATTTCTGCCCCTCAGTTTCCAACCTCCTGTTTC
This sequence comes from Carcharhinus amblyrhynchos, assembly GCF_965287045.1. Classification (NCBI taxonomy): domain Eukaryota; kingdom Metazoa; phylum Chordata; class Chondrichthyes; order Carcharhiniformes; family Carcharhinidae; genus Carcharhinus; species Carcharhinus amblyrhynchos. Next base: position 63,328 of record NW_027650164.1, read on the forward strand.
TCGCCCTCTGTTTCCAGACTCCTGATTCTCCCCCTCTGTTCCAGCCTCCTGTTCTGCCCCTCTGTTTCCAGACTCCTGTTTCTGCCCCTCTGTTTCCAGACTCCTGTTTCTCCCCCTCTGTTTCCAGACTCCTGTTTCTCCCCATCTTTTTCCAGACTCCTGTTTCTCCCCTTCTGTTTCCAGACTCCTGTTTCTGCCCCTCTGTTTCCAGACTCCTGTGTCTCACCCTCTGCTTCCAGACTCCTGTTTCTCCCCATCTGTTTCCAGACTCCTGTTTCTGCCCCTCTGTTTCCAGACTTCTGTTTCTCCCCCTCTGTTTCCAGACTCCTGTTTCTCCCCCTCTGTTTCCAGACTCCTGTTCTCCCCCTCTGTTTCCAGACTCCTGTTTCTGCCCCTCTGTTTCCAGACTCCTGATTCTGCCCCTCTGTTTCCAGACTCCTGTTTCTCACCCTCTGTTTCCAGACTCCTGTTTCTCCCCCACTGTTTCCAGACTCCTGTTTCTCCCCCTCTGCTTCCAGTCTCCTGATTCTCTCCCTCTGTTTCCAGACTCCTGTTTCTCCCCCTCTGTTTCCAGACCCCTGTTTCTCCCCCTCTGTTTCCAGACTCCTGTTTCTGCCCCTCTGTTTCCAGAACGCTGTTTCTGCCTCTCTGTTTCCAGACACCTGTTTCTCCCCCTCTGTTTCCAGACTCCTGTTTCTGCCCCTCTGTTTCCAGGCTCCTGTTTCTGCCCCTCTGTTTCCAGACGCCTGTTTCTGCCCCTCTGTTTCCAGACTCGTGTTTCTGCCCCTCTGTTTCCAGACTCCTGTTTCTCACCGTCTGTTTCCAGACTCCTGTTCCTCCCCCTCTGTTTCCAGACTCCTGTTTCTCACCCTGAGTTTCCAGACTCCTGTTTCTCCCCCTCTGTTTCCAGCCTCCTGTTTCCCCCCCTCTTTTTCCAGCCTCCTGTTTCTTCCCCTCTGCTTCCAGACTCCTGTTTCTGCCCCTCTGTTTCCAGACTCCTGATTCTGCCCCTCTGTTTCCAGACTCCTGTTTCTCGCCCTCTGTTTCCAGACTCCTGTTTCTCCCCCTCTGTTTCCAGCCTCCTGTTTCTGCCCCTCTGTTTCCAGACTCCTGTTACTGCCCCTCTGTTTCCAGACTCCTGTTTCTGCCCCTCTGTTTCCAGACTCCTGTTTCTCCCCCTCTGTTTCCAGACTCCTGTTTCTGCCCCTCTGTTTACAGACTGCTGTTTCTGCCTCGCTGTTTCCAGACTCCTGTTTCTCCCCCTCTGTTTCCAGACTCCTGTTTCTGCCCCTCCGTTTCCAGTCTCCTGTTTCTGCCCCTCTGTTTCCAGACTCCTGTTTCTGCCCCTCTGTTTCCAGCCTTCTGTTTCTCCCCCTCTGTTTCCAGACTCCTGTTTCTCCCCCTCTGTTTCCAGACTCCTGTTTCTCACCCTCTGTTTCCAGACTCCTGTTTCTCCCCCTCTGTTTCCAGACTCCTGTTTCTCCCCCTCTGCTTCCAGACTCCTCATTCTCACCCTCTGTTTCCAGACTCCTGTTTCTCCCCCTCTGTTTCCAGACTCCAGTTTCACCCCCTCTGTTTCCAGACTCCTGTTTCTGCCCCTCTGTTTCCAGGCTCCTGTTTCTGCCCCTCTGTTTCCAGACTCCTGCTTCTCACCCTCTGTTTCCAGACTCCTGTTTCTCCCCCTCTGCTTCCAGACTCCTGATTCTCACCCTCTGTTTCCAGACTCCTGTTTCTCCCCCTCTGTTTCCAGACCCCTGTTTCTCCCCCTCTGTTTCCAGACTCCTGTTTCTGCCCCTCTGTTTCCAGGCTCCAGTTTCTGCCCCTCTGTTTCCAGACTCCTGTTTCTGCCCCTCTGTTTCCAGCCTCCTGTTTCTCCCCCTCTGTTTCCAGACTCCTGTTTCTCCCCCTCTGTTTCCAGCCTCCTGTTTCTGCCCCTCAGTTTCCAACCTCCTGTTTCTCGCCCTCTGTTTCCAGACTCCTGTTTCTCCCCCTCTGTTTCCAGCCTCCTGTTTCTGCCCCTCTGCTTCCAGACTCCTGTTTCTGCTCCTCTGTTTCCAGACTCCTGTTTCTGCCCCTCTGTTTCCAGACTCCTGTTTCTCCCCCACTGTTTCCAGACTCCTGTTTCTGCCCCTCTGTCTCCAGACTGCTGTTTCTGCCTCTCTGTTTCCAGACTCCTGTTTCTCCCCCTCTGTTTCCAGCCTCCTGTTTCTCCCCCTCTGTTTCCAGACTCCTGTTTCTCCCCCTCTGTTTCCAGCCTCCTGTTCTGCCCCTCAGTTTCCAACCTCCTGTTTCTCGCCCTCTGTTTCCAGACTCCTGTTTCTCCCCTCTGTTTCCAGCCTCCTGTTTCTGCACTCTGTTTCCAGACTCCTGTTTCTGCCCCTCTGTTTCCAGACTCCTGTTTCTGCCCCTCTGTTTCCAGACTCCTGTTTCTCCCCTCTGTTTCCAGACTCCTGTTTCTGCCCCTCTGTTTCCAGACTGCTGTTTCTGCCTCTCTGTTTCCAGACACCTGTTTCTCCCCCTCTGTTTCCAGACTCCTGTTTCTGCCCCTCTGTTTCCAGGCTCCTGTTTCTGTCCCTCTGTTTCCAGACTCCTGTTTCTGCCCCTCTGTTTCCAGACTCCTGTTTCTCCCCTCAGTTTCCAGACTCCTGTTTCTCCCCCTCTGTTTCCAGCCTCCTGTTTCTGCCCCTCAGTTTCCAACCTCCTGTTTCTCGCCGTCTGTTTCCAGACTCCTGTTTCTCCCCCTCTGTCTCCAGCCTCCTGTTTCTCCACCTCTGTTTCCAGACTCCTGCTTCTGCCCCTCTGTTTCCAGACTTCTGTTTCTCCCCTCTGTTTCCAGACTCCTGTTTCTCCCCCTCTGTTCCAGCTCCTGTTTCTCCCCCTCTGTTCCAGACTCGTGTTTCTGCCCCTCTGTTTCCAGACTCCTGTTTCTCACCGTCTGTTTCCAGACTCCTGTTCCTCCCCTCTGTTTCCAGACTCCTGTTTCTCACCCTGAGTTTCCAGACTCCTGTTTCTCCCCCTCTGTTTCCAGCCTCCTGTTTCTCCCCCTCATTTTCCAGCCTCCTGTTTCTTCCCCTCTGTTTCCAGACTCCTGTTTCTGCCCCTCTGTTTCCAGCCTCCTGATTCTGACCCTCTGTTTCCAGACTCCTGTTTCTCACCCTCTGTTTCCAGACTCCTGTTTCTCTCCCTCTGTTTCCAGACTCCTGTTTCTCCCCTCTGCTTCCAGACTCCTGATTCTCACCCTCTGTTTCCAGACTCCTGTTTCTCCCCCTCTGTTTCCAGACTCCTGTTTCTCCCCCTCTGTTCCACACTCCTGTTTCTGCCCTCTGTTTCCAGACGCCTGTTTCTTCCCCTCTGTTTCCAGACTCCTGTTTCTGCCCCTCTGTTTCCAGGCTCCTGTTTCTGCCCCTCTGTTTCCAGACTCCTGCTTCTCACCCTCTGTTTCCAGACTCCTGTTTCTCCCCCTCTGCTTCCAGACTCCTGATTCTCACCCTCTGTTTCCAGACTCCTGTTTCTCCCCCTCTGTTTCCAGACCCCTGTTTCTCCCCCTCTGTTTCCAGACTCCTGTTTCTGCCCCTCTGTTTCCAGGCTCCAGTTTCTGCCCCTCTGTTTCCAGACTCCTGTTTCTGCCCCTCTGTTTCCAGCCTCCTGTTTCTCCCCCTCTGTTTCCAGACTCCTGTTTCTCCCCCTCTGTTTCCAGCCTCCTGTTTCTGCCCCTCAGTTTCCAACCTCCTGTTTCTCGCCCTCTGTTTCCAGACTCCTGTTTCTCCCCCTCTGTTTCCAGCCTCCTGTTTCTGCCCCTCTGCTTCCAGACTCCTGTTTCTGCTCCTCTGTTTCCAGACTCCTGTTTCTGCCCCTCTGTTTCCAGACTCCTGTTTCTCCCCCACTGTTTCCAGACTCCTGTTTCTGCCCCTCTGTCTCCAGACTGCTGTTTCTGCCTCTCTGTTTCCAGACTCCTGTTTCTCCCCCTCTGTTTCCAGCCTCCTGTTCTCCCCCTCTGTTTCCAGACTCCTGTTTCTCCCCCTCTGTTGCCAGCCTCCTGTTTCTGCCCCTCAGTTTCAACCTCCTGTTTCTCGCCCTCTGTTTCCAGACTCCTGTTTCTCCCCCTCTGTTTCCAGCCTCCTGTTTCTGCCACTCTGTTTCCAGACTCCTGTTTCTGCCCCTCTGTTTCCAGACTCCTGTTTCTGCCCCTCTGTTTCCAGACTCCTGTTTCTCCCCCTCTGTTTCCAGACTCCTGTTTCTGCCCCTCTGTTTCCAGACTGCTGTTTCTGCCTCTCTGTTTCCAGACACCTGTTTCTCCCCTCTGTTTCCAGACTCCTGTTTCTGCCCCTCTGTTTCCAGGCTCCTGTTTCTGTCCCTCTGTTTCCAGACTCCTGTTTCTGCCCCTCTGTTTCCTGACTCCTGTTTCTCCCCCTCAGTTTCCAGACTCCTGTTTCTCCCCTCTGTTTCCAGCCTCCTGTTTCTGCCCCTCAGTTTCCAACCTCCTGTTTCTCGCCGTCTGTTTCCAGACTCCTGTTTCTCCCCCTCTTTCTCCAGCCTCCTGTTTCTCCACCTCTGTTTCCAGACTCCTGCTTCTGCCCCTCTGTTTCCAGACTTCTGTTTCTCCCCCTCTGTTTCCAGACTCCTGTTTCTCCCCGTCTGTTTCCAGACTCCTGTTTCTCCCCTCTGTTTCCAGTCTCCTGTTTCTCCCCCTCTGTTTCCAGACTCGTGTTTCTGCCCCTCTGTTTCCAGACTCCTGTTTCTCACCGTCTGTTTCCAGACTCCTGTTCCTCCCCTCTGTTTCCAGACTCCTGTTTCTCACCCTGAGTTTCCAGACTCCTGTTTCTCCCCCTCTGTTTCCAGCCTCCTGTTTCTCCCCATCATTTTCCAGCCTCCTGTTTCTTCCCCTCTGTTTCCAGACTCCTGTTTCTGCCCCTCTGTTTCCAGCCTCCTGATTCTGACCCTCTGTTTCCAGACTCCTGTTTCTCACCCTCTGTTTCCAGACTCCTGTTTCTCTCCCTCTGTTTCCAGACTCCTGTATCTCCCCCTCTGCTTCCAGACTCCTGATTCTCACCCTCTGTTTCCAGACTCCTGTTCTCCCCTCTGTTCCAGACTCCTGTTTCTCCCCCTCTGTTTCCACACTCCTGTTTCTGCCCCTCTGTTTCCAGACGCCTGTTTCTCCCCCTCTGTTTCCAGACTCCTGTTTCTGCCCCTCTGTTTCCAGACTCCTGTTTCTGCCCCTCTGTTTCCAGCCTCCTGATTCTGACCCTCTCTTTCCAGACTCCTGTTTCTCACCCTCTGTTTCCAGACTCCTGTTTCTCTCCCTCTGTTCCAGACTCCTGTTTCTCCCCCACTGCTTCCAGACTCCTGATTCTCACCCTCTGTTTCCAGACTCCTGTTTCTCCCCCTCTGTTTCCAGACTCCTGTTTCTCCCCCTCTGTTTCCACACTCCTGTTTCTGCCCTCTGTTTCCAGACTCCTGTTTCTCCCCCTCTGTTTCCAGACTCCTGTTTCTGCCCCTCTGTTTCCAGACTTCTGTTTCTCCCCCTCTGCTTCCTGACTCCTGTTCTGCCCCTCTGTTTCCAGACTCCTGTTTCTCCCCCTCTGTTTCCAGACTCCTGTTTCTGCCCCTCTGTTTCCAGCCTCCTGATTCTGCCCCTCTGTTTCCAGACTCCTGTTTCTCACCCTCTGTTTCCAGACCCCTGTTTCTCCCCCTCTGTTTCCAGACTCCTGTTTCTCCCCTCTGCTTCCAGACTCCTCATTCTCACCCTCTGTTTCCAGACTCCTGTTTCTCCCCTCTGTTTCCAGACTCCAGTTTCACCCCCTCTGTTTCCAGACTCCTGTTTCTGCCCCTCTGTTTCCAGGCTCCTGTTTCTGCCCCTCTGTTTCCAGACTACTGTTTCTGCCCCTCTGTTTCCAGACTCCTGTTTCTCCCCCTCTGTTTCCAGACTCCTGTTTCTCCCCACTGTTTCCAGCCTCCTATTTCTGCCCCTCAGTTTCCAACCTCCTGTTTCTCGCCCTCTGTTTCCAGACTCCTGTTTCTCCCCCTCTGTTTCCAGCCTCCTGTTTCTGCCCCTCTGTTTCCAGACTCCTGTTTCTGCCCCTCTGTTTCCAGACTCCTGTTTCTCCCCCTCTGTTTCCAGACTCCTGTTTCTCCCCCTCTTTTTCCAGAGTCCTGTTTCTCCTTCTGTTTCCAGACTCCTGTTTCTGCCCCTCTGTTTCCAGACTCCTGTTTCTCACCCTCTGTTTCCAGACTCCTGTTTCTCACCCTCTGTTTCCAGACTCCTGTTTCTGCCCTCTGTTTCCAGACTTCAGTTTCTCCCCTCTGTTTCCAGACTCCTGTTTCTCCCCCTCTGTTTCCAGACTCCTGTTTCTCCCCCTCTGTTTCCAGACTCCTGTTTCTGCCCTCTGTTTCCAGACTCCTGATTCTGCCCCTCTGTTTCCAGACTCCTGTTTCTCACCCTCTGTTTCCAGACTCCTGTTTCTCCCCACTGTTTCCAGACTCCTGTTTCTCCCCCTCTGCTTCCAGTCTCCTGATTCCTCTCCCTCTGTTCCAGACTCCTGTTTCTCCCCCTCTGTTTCCAGACCCCTGTTTCTCCCCTCTGTTTCCAGACTCCTGTTTCTGCCCCTCTGTTCCAGAACGCTGTTTCTGCCTCTCTGTTTCCAGACTTCTGTTTCTCCCCCTCTGTTTCCAGACTCCTGTTTCTCCCCCTCTGTTTCCAGACTCCTGTTTCTCCCCCTCTGTTTCCAGACTCCTGTTTCTGCCCCTCTGTTTCCAGACTCCTGATTCTGCCCCTCTGTTTCCAGACTCCTGTTTCTCACCCTCTGTTTCCAGACTCCTGTTTCTCCCCCACTGTTTCCAGACTCCTGTTTCTCCCCCTCTGCTTCCAGTCTCCTGATTCTCTCCCTTTGTTTCCAGACTCCTGTTTCTCCCCCTCTGTTTCCAGACCCCTGTTTCTCCCCCTCTGTTTCCAGACTCCTGTTTCTGCCCCTCTGTTTCCAGAACGCTGTTTCTGCCTCTCTGTTTCCAGACACCTGTTTCTCCCCCTCTGTTTCCAGACTCCAGTTTCTGCCCCTCTGTTTCCAGCCTCCTGATTCTGACCCTCTGTTTCCAGACTCCTGTTTCTCACCCTCTGTTTCCAGACTCCTGTTTCTCTCCCTCTGTTTCCAGACTCCTGTTTCTCCCCATCTGCTTCCAGACTCCTGATTCTCACCCTCTGTTTCCAGACTCCTGTTTCTCCCCCTCTGTTTCCAGACTCCTGTTTCTCCCCCTCTGTTTCCACACTCCTGTTTCTGCCCCTCTGTTTCCAGACTCCTGTTTCTCCCCCTCTGTTTCCAGACTCCTGTTTCTGCCCCTCTGTTTCCAGACTTCTGTTTCTCCCCCTCTGCTTCCAGACTCCTGTTTCTCCCCCTCTGTTTCCAGACTCCTGTTTCTCCCCCTCTGTTTCCAGACCCCTGTTTCTCCCCCTCAGTTTCCAGACGCCTGTTTCTCCCCCTCTGCTTCCAGACTCCTCATTCTCACCCTCTGTTTCCAGACTCCTGTTTCTCCCCCTCTGTTTCCAGACTCCAGTTTCACCCCCTCTGTTTCCAGACTCCTGTTTCTGCCCCTCTGTTTCCAGGCTCCTGTTTCTGCCCCTCTGTTTCCAGACTACTGTTTCTGCCCCTCAGTTTCCAGACTCCTGTTTCTCCCCCTCTGTTTCCAGACTCCTGTTTCTCCCCCACTGTTTCCAGCCTCCTATTTCTGCCCCTCAGTTTCCAACCTCCTGTTTCTCGCCCTCTGTTTCCAGACTCCTGTTTCTCCCCCTCTGTTTCCAGCCTCCTGTTTCTGCCCCTCTGTTTCCAGACTCCTGTTTCCGCCCCTCTGTTTCCAGACTCCTGTTTCTCCCCCTCTGTTTCCAGACCCCTGTTTCTCCCCCTCTGTTTCCAGACTCCTGTTTCTGCCCCTCTGTTTCCAGAACGCTGTTTCTGCCTCTCTGTTTCCAGACTTCTGTTTCTCCCCCTCTGTTTCCAGACTCCTGTTTCTCCCCCTCTGTTTCCAGACTCCTGTTTCTCCCCCTCTGTTTCCAGACTCCTGTTTCTGCCCCTCTGTTTCCAGACTCCTGATTCTCCCCCTCTGTTTCCAGACTCCTGTTTCTCACCCTCTGTTTCCAGACTCCTGTTTCTCCCCCACTGTTTCCAGACTCCTGTTTCTCCCCCTCTGCTTCCAGTCTCCTGATTCTGTCCCTTTGTTTCCAGACTCCTGTTTCTCCCCCTCTGTTTCCAGACCCCTGTTTCTCCCCCTCTGTTTCCAGACTCCTGTTTCTGCCCCTCTGTTTCCAGAACGCTGTTTCTGCCTCTCTGTTTCCAGACACCTGTTTCTCCCCCTCTGTTTCCAGACTCCTGTTTCTGCCCCTCTGTTTCCAGACTCCTGTTTCTGCCCCTCTGTTTCCAGCCTCCTGTTTCTCCCCCTCTTTTTCCAGCCTCCTGTTTCTTCCCCTCTGTTTCCAGACTCCTGTTTCTGCCCCTCTGTTTCCAGCCTCCTGATTCTGACCCTCTGTTTCCAGACTCCTGTTTCTCCCCCACTGTTTCCAGACTCCTGTTTCTCTCCCTCTGTTTCCAGACTCCTGTTTCTCCCCATCTGCTTCCAGACTCCTGATTCTCACCCTCTGTTTCCAGACTCCTGTTTCTCCCCCTCTGTTTCCAGACTCCTGTTTCTCCCCCTCTGTTTCCACACTCCTGTTTCTGCCCCTCTGTTTCCAGACTCCTGTTTCTCCCCCTCTGTTTCCAGACTCCTGTTTCTGCCCCTCTGTTTCCAGACTTCTGTTTCTCCCCCTCTGCTTCCAGACTCCTGTTTCTCCCCCTCTGTTTCCAGACTCCTGTTTCTCCCCCTCTGTTTCCAGACCCCTGTTTCTCCCCCTCTGTTTCCAGACGCCTGTTTCTCCCCCTCTGCTTCCAGACTCCTCATTCTCACCCTCTGTTTCCAGACTCCTGTTTCTCCCCCTCTGTTTCCAGACTCCAGTTTCACCCCCTCTGTTTCCAGACTCCTGTTTCTGCCCCTCTGTTTCCAGGCTCCTGTTTCTGCCCCTCTGTTTCCAGACTACTGTTTCTGCCCCTCAGTTTCCAGACTCCTGTTTCTCCCCCTCTGTTTCCAGACTCCTGTTTCTCCCCCACTGTTTCCAGCCTCCTATTTCTGCCCCTCAGTTTCCAACCTCCTGTTTCTCGCCCTCTGTATCCAGACTCCTGTTTCTCCCCCTCTGTTTCCAGCCTCCTGTTTCTGCCCCTCTGTTTCCAGACTCCTGTTTCCGCCCCTCTGTTTCCAGACTCCTGTTTCTCCCCCTCTGTTTCCAGACTCCTGTTTCTCCCCATCTTTTTCCAGACTCCTGTTTCTCCCCTTCTGTTTCCAGACTCCTGTTTCTCCCCCACTGTTTCCAGACTCCTGTTTCTCCCCCTCTGCTTCCAGTCTCCTGATTCTCTCCCTCTGTTTCCAGACTCCTGTTTCTCCCCCTCTGTTTCCAGACCCCTGTTTCTCCCCCTCTGTTTCCAGACTCCTGTTTCTGCCCCTCTGTTTCCAGAACGCTGTTTCTCCCTCTCTGTTTCCAGACACCTGTTTCTCCCCCTCTGTTTCCAGACTCCTGTTTCTGCCCCTCTGTTTCCAGGCTCCTGTTTCTGCCCCTCTGTTTCCAGACTCCTGTTTCTGCCCCTCTGTTTCCAGACTCGTGTTTCTGCCCCTCTGTTTCCAGACTCCTGTTTCTCACCGTCTGTTTCCAGACTCCTGTTCCTCCCCCTCTGTTTCCAGACTCCTGTTTCTCACCCTGAGTTTCCAGACTCCTGTTTCTCCCCCTCTGTTTCCAGCCTCCTGTTTCTCCCCCTCTTTTTCCAGCCTCCTGTTTCTTCCCCTCTGCTTCCAGACTCCTGTTTCTGCCCCTCTGTTTCCAGACTCCTGATTCTGCCCCTCTGTTTCCAGACTCCTGTTTCTCGCCCTCTGTTTCCAGACTCCTGTTTCTCCCCCTCTGTTTCCAGCCTCCTGTTTCTGCCCCTCTGTTTCCAGACTCCTGTTACTGCCCCTCTGTTTCCAGACTCCTGTTTCTGCCCCTCTGCTTCCAGACTCCTCATTCTCACCCTCTGTATCCAGACTCCTGTTTCTCCCCCTCTGTTTCCAGACTCCAGTTTCACCCCCTCTGTTTCCAGACTCCTGTTTCTGCCCCTCTGTTTCCAGGCTCCTGTTTCTGCCCCTCTGTTTCCAGACTCCTGCTTCTCACCCTCTGTTTCCAGACTCCTGTTTCTCCCCCTCTGCTTCCAGACTCCTGATTCTCACCCTCTGTTTCCAGACTCCTGTTTCTCCCCCTCTGTTTCCAGACCCCTGTTTCTCCCCCTCTGTTTCCAGACTCCTGTTTCTGCCCCTCTGTTTCCAGGCTCCAGTTTCTGCCCCTCTGTTTCCAGACTCCTGTTTCTGCCCCTCTGTTTCCAGCCTCCTGTTTCTGCCCCTCTGTTTCCAGACTCCTGCTTCTCACCCTCTGTTTCCAGACTCCTGTTTCTCCCCCTCTGCTTCCAGACTCCTGATTCTCACCCTCTGTTTCCAGACTCCTGTTTCTCCCCCTCTGTTTCCAGACCCCTGTTTCTCCCCCTCTGTTTCCAGACTCCTGTTTCTGCCCCTCTGTTTCCAGGCTCCAGTTTCTGCCCCTCTGTTTCCAGACTCCTGTTTCTGCCCCTCTGTTTCCAGCCTCCTGTTTCTCCCCCTCTGTTTCCAGACTCCTGTTTCTCCCCCTCTGTTTCCAGCCTCCTGTTTCTGCCCCTCAGTTTCCAACCTCCTGTTTCTCGCCCTCTGTTTCCAGACTCCTGTTTCTCCCCCTCTGTTTCCAGCCTCCTGTTTCTGCCCCTCTGCTTCCAGACTCCTGTTTCTGCTCCTCTGTTTCCAGACTCCTGTTTCTGCCCCTCTGTTTCCAGACTCCTGTTTCTCCCCCACTGTTTCCAGACTCCTGTTTCTGCCCCTCTGTCTCCAGACTGCTGTTTCTGCCTCTCTGTTTCCAGACTCCTGTTTCTCCCCCTCTGTTTCCAGCCTCCTGTTTCTCCCCCTCTGTTTCCAGACTCCTGATCCTCCCCCACTGTTTCCAGACTCCTGTTTCTGCCCCTCTGTCTCCAGACTGCTGTTTCTGCCTCTCTGTTTCCAGACTCCTGTTTCTGCCCCTCTGTTTCCAGACTCCTGTTTCTCCCCCTCTGTTTCCAGACTCCTGTTTCTGCCCCTCTGTTTCCAGACTGCTGTTTCTGCCTCTCTGTTTCCAGACACCTGTTTCTCCCCCTCTGTATCCAGACTCCTGTTTCTGCCCCTCTGTTTCCAGGCTCCTGTTTCTGTCCCTCTGTTTCCAGACTCCTGTTTCTGCCCATCTGTTTCCAGCCTCCTGTTTCTCCCCCTCAGTTTCCAGACTCCTGTTTCTCCCCCTCTGTTTCCAGCCTCCTGTTTCTGCCCCTCAGTTTCCAACCTCCTGTTTCTCGCCGTCTGTTTCCAGACTCCTGTTTCTCCCCCTCTGTCTCCAGCCTCCTGTTTCTCCACCTCTGTTTCCAGACTCCTGCTTCTGCCCCTCTGTTTCCAGACTTCTGTTTCTCCCCCTCTGTTTCCAGACTCCTGTTTCTCCCCCTCTGTTTCCAGTCTCCTGTTTCTCCCCCTCTGTTTCCAGACTCGTGTTTCTGCCCCTCTGTTTCCAGACTCCTGTTTCTCACCGTCTGTTTCCAGACTCCTGTTCCTCCCCCTCTGTTTCCAGACTCCTGTTTCTCACCCTGAGTTTCCAGACTCCTGTTTCTCCCCCTCTGTTTCCAGCCTCCTGTTTCTCCCCCTCTTTTTCCAGCCTCCTGTTTCTTCCCCTCTGTTTCCAGACTCCTGTTTCTGCCCCTCTGTTTCCAGCCTCCTGATTCTGACCCTCTGTTTCCAGACTCCTGTTTCTCACCCTCTGTTTCCAGACTCCTGTTTCTCTCCCTCTGTTTCCAGACTCCTGTTTCTCCCCCTCTGCTTCCAGACTCCTGATTCTCACCCTCTGTTTCCAGACTCCTGTTTCTCCCCCTCTGTTTCCAGACTCCTGTTTCTCCCCCTCTGTTTCCACACTCCTGTTTCTGCCCCTCTGTTTCCAGACGCCTGTTTCTCCCCCTCTGTTTCCAGACTCCTCTTTCTGCCCCTCTGTTTCCAGACTCCTGTTTCTGCCCCTCTGTTTCCAGCCTGTTGATTCTGACCCTCTGTTTCCAGACTCCTGTTTCTCACCCTCGGTTTCCAGACTCCTGTTTCTCTCCCTCTGTTTCCAGACTCCTGTTTCTCCCCCTCTGCTTCCAGACTCCTGATGCTCACCCTCTGTTTCCAGACTCCTGTTTCTCCCCCTCTGTTTCCAGACTCCTGTTTCTCCCCCTCTGTTTCCACACTCCTGTTTCTGCCCCTCTGTTTCCAGCCTCCTGATTCTGCCCCTCTGTTTCCAGACTCCTGTTTCTCACCCTCTGTTTCCAGACCCCTGTTTCTCCCCCTCTGTTTCCAGACTCCTGTTTCTCCCCGTCTGCTTCCAGACTCCTCATTGTCACCCTCTGTTTCCAGACTCCTGTTTCTCCCCCTCTGTTTCCAGACTCCAGTTTCACCCCCTCTGTTTCCAGACTCCTGTTTCTGCCCCTCTGTTTCCAGGCTCCTGTTTCTGCCCCTCTGTTTCCAGACTACTGTTTCTGCCCCTCTGTTTCCAGACTCCTGTTTCTCCCCCTCTGTTTCCAGACTCCTGTTTCTCCCCCACTGTTTCCAGCCTCCTATTTCTGCCCCTCAGTTTCCAACCTCCTGTTTCTCGCCCTCTGTTTCCAGACTCCTGTTTCTCCCCCTCTGTTTCCAGCCTCCTGTTTCTGCCCCTCTGTTTCCAGACTCCTGTTTCTGCCCCTCTGTTTCCAGACTCCTGTTTCTCCCCCTCTGTTTCCAGACTCCTGTTTCTCCCCCTCTTTTTCCAGAGTCCTGTTTCTCCCCTTCTGTTTCCAGACTCCTGTTTCTGCCCCTCTGTTTCCAGACTCCTGTTTCTCACCCTCTGTTTCCAGACTCCTGTTTCTCACCCTCTGTTTCCAGACTCCTGTTTCTGCCCCTCTGTTTCCAGACTTCTGTTTCTCCCCCTCTGTTTCCAGACTCCTGTTTCTCCCCCTCTGTTTCCAGACTCCTGTTTCTCCCCCTCTGTTTCCAGTCTCCTGATTCTCTCCCTCTGTTTCCAGACTCCTGTTTCTCCCCCTCTGTTTCCAGACCCCTGTTTCTCCCCCTCTGTTTCCAGACTCCTGTTTCTCCCCCTCTGTCTCCAGCCTCCTGTTTCTCCACCTCTGTTTCCAGACTCCTGCTTCTGCCCCTCTGTTTCCAGACTTCTGTTTCTCCCCCTCTGTTTCCAGACTCCTGTTTCTCCCCCTCTGTTTCCAGTCTCCTGTTTCTCCCCCTCTGTTTCCAGACTCGTGTTTCTGCCCCTCTGTTTCCAGACTCCTGTTTCTCACCGTCTGTTTCCAGACTCCTGTTCCTCCCCCTCTGTTTCCAGACTCCTGTTTCTCACCCTGAGTTTCCAGACTCCTGTTTCTCCCCCTCTGTTTCCAGCCTCCTGTTTCTCCCCCTCTTTTTCCAGCCTCCTGTTTCTTCCCCTCTGTTTCCAGACTCCTGTTTCTGCCCCTCTGTTTCCAGCCTCCTGATTCTGACCCTCTGTTTCCAGACTCCTGTTTCTCACCCTCTGTTTCCAGACTCCTGTTTCTCTCCCTCTGTTTCCAGACTCCTGTTTCTCCCCCTCTGCTTCCAGACTCCTGATTCTCACCCTCTGTTTCCAGACTCCTGTTCCTCCCCCTCTGTTTCCAGACTCCTGTTTCTCCCCCTCTGTTTCCACACTCCTGTTTCTGCCCCTCTGTTTCCAGACGCCTGTTTCTCCCCCTCTGTTTCCAGACTCCTGTTTCTGCCCCTCTGTTTCCAGACTCCTGTTTCTGCCCCTCTGTTTCCAGCCTCCTGATTCTGACCCTCTGTTTCCAGACTCCTGTTTCTCACCCTCTGTTTCCAGACTCCTGTTTCTCTCCCTCTGTTTCCAGACTCCTGTTTCTCCCCCTCTGCTTCCAGACTCCTGATTCTCACCCTCTGTTTCCAGACTCCTGTTTCTCCCCCTCTGTTTCCAGACTCCTGTTTCTCCCCCTCTGTTTCCACACTCCTGTTTCTGCCCCTCTGTTTCCAGACTCCTGTTTCTCCCCCTCTGTTTCCAGACTCCTGTTTCTGCCCCTCTGTTTCCAGACTTCTGTTTCTCCCCCTCTGCTTCCAGACTCCTGTTTCTCCCCCTCTGTTTCCAGACTCCTGTTTCTCCCCCTCTGTTTCCAGACTCCTGTTTCTGCCCCTCTGTTTCCAGCCTCCTGATTCTGCCCCTCTGTTTCCAGACTCCTGTTTCTCACCCTCTGTTTCCAGACCCCTGTTTCTCCCCCTCTGTTTCCAGACTCCTGTTTCTCCCCCTCTGCTTCCAGACTCCTCATTCTCACCCTCTGTTTCCAGACTCCTGTTTCTCCCCCTCTGTTTCCAGACTCCAGTTTCACCCCCTCTGTTTCCAGACTCCTGTTTCTGCCCCTCTGTTTCCAGGCTCCTGTTTCTGCCCCTCTGTTTCCAGACTACTGTTTCTGCCCCTCTGTTTCCAGACTCCTGTTTCTCCCCCTCTGTTTCCAGACTCCTGTTTCTCCCCCACTGTTTCCAGCCTCCTATTTCTGCCCCTCAGTTTCCAACCTCCTGTTTCTCGCCCTCTGTTTCCAGACTCCTGTTTCTCCCCCTCTGTTTCCAGCCTCCTGTTTCTGCCCCTCTGTTTCCAGACTCCTGTTTCTGCCCCTCTGTTTCCAGACTCCTGTTTCTCCCCCTCTGTTTCCAGACTCCTGTTTCTCCCCCTCTTTTTCCAGAGTCCTGTTTCTCCCCTTCTGTTTCCAGACTCCTGTTTCTGCCCCTCTGTTTCCAGACTCCTGTTTCTCACCCTCTGTTTCCAGACTCCTGTTTCTCACCCTCTGTTTCCAGACTCCTGTTTCTGCCCCACTGTTTCCAGACTTCTGTTTCTCCCCCTCTGTTTCCAGACTCCTGTTTCTCCCCCTCTGTTTCCAGACTCCTGTTTCTCCCCCTCTGTTTCCAGACTCCTGTTTCTGCCCCTCTGTTTCCAGACTCCTGATTCTGCCCCTCTGTTTCCAGACTCCTGTTTCTCACCCTCTGTTTCCAGACTCCTGTTTCTCCCCCACTGTTTCCAGACTCCTGTTTCTCCCCCTCTGCTTCCAGTCTCCTGATTCTCTCCCTCTGTTTCCAGACTCCTGTTTCTCCCCCTCTGTTTCCAGACCCCTGTTTCTCCCCCTCTGTTTCCAGACTCCTGTTTCTGCCCCTCTGTTTCCAGAACGCTGTTTCTGCCTCTCTGTTTCCAGACTTCTGTTTCTCCCCCTCTGTTTCCAGACTCCTGTTTCTCCCCCTCTGTTTCCAGACTCCTGTTTCTCCCCCTCTGTTTCCAGACTCCTGTTTCTGCCCCTCTGTTTCCAGACTCCTGATTCTGCCCCTCTGTTTCCAGACTCCTGTTTCTCACCCTCTGTTTCCAGACTCCTGTTTCTCCCCCAGTGTTTCCAGACTCCTGTTTCTCCCCCTCTGCTTCCAGTCTCCTGATTCTCTCCCTTTGTTTCCAGACTCCTTTTTCTCCCCCTCTGTTTCCAGACCCCTGTTTCTCCCCCTCTGTTTCCAGACTCCTGTTTCTGCCCCTCTGTTTCCAGAACGCTGTTTCTGCCTCTCTGTTTCCAGACACCTGTTTCTCCCCCTCTGTTTCCAGACTCCTGTTTCTGCCCCTCTGTTTCCAGACTCCTGTTTCTGCCCCTCTGTTTCCAGCCTCCTGTTTCTCCCCCTCTTTTTCCAGCCTCCTGTTTCTTCCCCTCTGTTTCCAGACTCCTGTTTCTGCCCCTCTGTTTCCAGACTCCTGTTTCTCCCCCTCTGTTTCCACACTCCTGTTTCTGCCCCTCTGTTTCCAGACTCCTGTTTCTCCCCCTCTGTTTCCAGACTCCTGTTTCTGCCCCTCTGTTTCCAGACTTCTGTTTCTCCCCCTCTGCTTCCAGACTCCTGTTTCTCCCCCTCTGTTTCCAGACTCCTGTTGCTCCCCCTCTGTTTCCAGACTCCTGTTTCTGCCCCTCTGTTTCCAGCCTCCTGATTCTGCCCCTCTGTTTCCAGACTCCTGTTTCTCACCCTCTGTTTCCAGACCCCTGTTTCTCCCCCTCTGTTTCCAGACTCCTGTTTCTCCCCCTCTGCTTCCAGACTCCTCATTCTCACCCTCTGTTTCCAGACTCCTGTTTCTCACCCTCTGTTTCCAGACTCCAGTTTCACCCCCTCTGTTTCCAGACTCCTGTTTCTGCCCCTCTGTTTCCAGGCTCCTGTTTCTGCCCCTCTGTTTCCAGACTACTGTTTCTGCCCCTCAGTTTCCAGACTCCTGTTTCTCCCCCTCTGTTTCCAGACTCCTGTTTCTCCCCCACTGTTTCCAGCCTCCTATTTCTGCCCCTCAGTTTCCAACCTCCTGTTTCTCGCCCTCTGTTTCCAGACTCCTGTTTCTCCCCCTCTGTTTCCAGCCTCCTGTTTCTGCCCCTCTGTTTCCAGACTCCTGTTTCTGCCCCTCTGTTTCCAGACTCCTGTTTCTCCCCCTCTGTTTCCAGACTCCTGTTTCTCCCCATCTTTTTCCAGACTCCTGTTTCTCCCCTTCTGTTTCGAGACTCCTGTTTCTCCCCCACTGTTTCCAGACTCCTGTTTCTCCCCCTCTGCTTCCAGTCTCCTGATTCTCTCCCTCTGTTTCCAGACTCCTGTTTCTCCCCCTCTGTTTCCAGACCCCTGTTTCTCCCCCTCTGTTTCCAGACTCCTGTTTCTGCCCCTCTGTTTCCAGAACGCTGTTTCTGCCTCTCTGTTTCCAGACTCCTGTTTCTCCCCCTCTGTTTCCAGACTCCTGTTTCTGCCCCTCTGTTTCCAGGCTCCTGTTTCTGCCCCTCTGTTTCCAGACTCCTGTTTCTGCCCCTCTGTTTCCAGACTCGTGTTTCTGCCCCTCTGTTTCCAGACTCCTGTTTCTCACCGTCTGTTTCCAGACTCCTGTTCCTCCCCCTCTGTTTCCAGACTCCTGTTTCTCACCCTGAGTTTCCAGACTCCTGTTTCTCCCCCTCTGTTTCCAGCCTCCTGTTTCTCCCCCTCTTTTTCCTGCCTCCTGTTTCTTCCCCTCTGCTTCCAGACTCCTGTTTCTGCCCCTCTGTTTCCAGACTCCTGATTCTGCCCCTCTGTTTCCAGACTCCTGTTTCTCGCCCTCTGTTTCCAGACTCCTGTTTCTCCCCCTCTGTTTCCAGCCTCCTGTTTCTGCCCCTCTGTTTCCAGACTCCTGTTACTGCCCCTCTGTTTCCAGACTCCTGTTTCTGCCCCTCTGCTTCCAGACTCCTCATTCTCACCCTCTGTTTCCAGACTCCTGTTTCTCCCCCTCTGTTTCCAGACTCCAGTTTCACCCCCTCTGTTTCCAGACTCCTGTTTCTGCCCCTCTGTTTCCAGGCTCCTGTTTCTGCCCCTCTGTTTCCAGACTCCTGCTTCTCACCCTCTGTTTCCAGACTCCTGTTTCTCCCCCTCTGCTTCCAGACTCCTGATTCTCACCCTCTGTATCCAGACTCCTGTTTCTCCCCCTCTGTTTCCAGACCCCTGTTTCTCCCCCTCTGTTTCCAGACTCCTGTTTCTGCCCCTCTGTTTCCAGGCTCCAGTTTCTGCCCCTCTGTTTCCAGACTGCTGTTTCTGCCCCTCTGTTTCCAGCCTCCTGTTTCTCCCCCTCTGTTTCCAGACTCCTGTTTCTCCCCCTCTGTTTCCAGCCTCCTGGTTCTGCCCCTCAGTTTCCAACCTCCTGTTTCTCGCCCTCTGTTTCCAGACTCCTGTTTCTCCCCCTCTGTTTCCAGCCTCCTGTTTCTGCCCCTCTGCTTCCAGACTCCTGTTTCTGCTCCTCTGTTTCCAGACTCCTGTTTCTGCCCCTCTGTTTCCAGACTCCTGTTTCTCCCCCACTGTTTCCAGACTCCTGTTTCTGCCCCTCTGTCTCCAGACTGCTGTTTCTGCCTCTCTGTTTCCAGACTCCTGTTTCTCCCCCTCTGTTTCCAGCCTCCTGTTTCTCCCCCTCTGTTTCCAGACTCCTGTTTCTCCCCCTCTGTTTCCAGCCTCCTGTTTCTGCCCCTCAGTTTCCAACCTCCTGTTTCTCGCCCTCTGTTTCCAGACTCCTGTTTCTCCCCCTCTGTTTCCAGCCTCCTGTTTCTGCCACTCTGTTTCCAGACTCCTGTTTCTGCCCCTCTGTTTCCAGACTCCTGTTTCTGCCCATCTGTTTCCAGACTCCTGTTTCTCCCCCTCTGTTTCCAGACTCCTGTTTCTGCCCCTCTGTTTCCAGACTGCTGTTTCTGCCTCTCTGTTTCCAGACACCTGTTTCTCCCCCTCTGTTTCCAGACTCCTGTTTCTGCCCCTCTGTTTCCAGGCTCCTGTTTCTGTCCCTCAGTTTCCAGACTCCTGTTTCTGCCCCTCTGTTTCCAGCCTCCTGTTTCTCCCCCTCTGTTTCCAGACTCCTGTTTCTCCCCCTCTGTTTCCAGCCTCCTGTTTCTGCCCCTCAGTTTCCAACCTCCTGTTTCTCGCCGTCTGTTTCCAGACTCCTGTTTCTCCCCCTCTGTCTCCAGCCTCCTGTTTCTCCACCTCTGTTTCCAGACTCCTGCTTCTGCCCCTCTGTTTCCAGACTTCTGTTTCTCCCCCTCTGTTTCCAGACCCCTGTTTCTCCCCCTCTGTTTCCAGACTCCTGTTTCTGCCCCTCTGTTTCCAGAACGCTGTTTCTGCCTCTCTGTTTCCAGACTTCTGTTTCTCCCCCTCTGTTTCCAGACTCCTGTTTCTCCCCCTCTGTTTCCAGACTCCTGTTTCTCCCCCTCTGTTTCCAGACTCCTGTTTCTGCCCCTCTGTTTCCAGACTCCTGATTCTGCCCCTCTGTTTCCAGACTCCTGTTTCTCACCCTCTGTTTCCAGACTCCTGTTTCTGCCCCACTGTTTCCAGACTCCTGTTTCTCCCCCTCTGCTTCCAGTCTCCTGATTCTCTCCCTCTGTTTCCAGACTCCTGTTTCTCCCCCTCTGTTTCCAGACCCCTGTTTCTCCCCCTCTGTTTCCAGACTCCTGTTTCTGCCCCTCTGTTTCCAGAACGCTGTTTCTGCCTCTCTGTTTCCAGACACCTGTTTCTCCCCCTCTGTTTCCAGACTCCTGTTTCTGCCCCTCTGTTTCCAGACTCCTGTTTCTGCCCATCTGTTTCCAGCCTCCTGTTTCTCCCCCTCTTTTTCCAGCCTCCTGTTTCTTCCCCTCTGTTTCCAGACTCCTGTTTCTGCCCCTCTGTTTCCAGCCTCCTGATTCTGACCCTCTGTTTCCAGACTCCTGTTTCTCACCCTCTGTTTCCAGACTCCTGTTTCTCTCCCTCTGTTTCCAGACTCCTGTTTCTCCCCATCTGCTTCCAGACTCCTGATTCTCACCCTCTGTTTCCAGACTCCTGTTTCTCCTCCTCTGTTTCCAGACTCCTGTTTCTCCCCCTCTGTTTCCACACTCCTGTTTCTGCCCCTCTGTTTCCAGACTCCTGTTTCTCCCCCTCTGTTTCCAGACTCCTGTTTCTGCCCCTCTGTTTCCAGCCTTCTGTTTCTCCCCCTCTGCTTCCAGACTCCTGTTTCTCCCCCTCTGTTTCCAGACTCCTGTTTCTCCCCCTCTGTTTCCAGACTCCTGTTTCTGCCCCTCTGTTTCCAGCCTCCTGATTCTGCCCCTCTGTTTCCAGAC
The DNA here is from genome assembly GCF_965287045.1 of Carcharhinus amblyrhynchos. NCBI lineage: Eukaryota > Metazoa > Chordata > Chondrichthyes > Carcharhiniformes > Carcharhinidae > Carcharhinus > Carcharhinus amblyrhynchos. The sequence goes on from NW_027650164.1 coordinate 83,076, forward strand.
TCCTGTTTCTCACCCTCTGTTTCCAGACCCCTGTTTCTCCCCCTCTGTTTCCAGACTCCTGTTTCTCCCCCTCTGCTTCCAGACTCCTCATTCTCACCCTCTGTTTCCAGACTCCTGTTTCTCCCCCTCTGTTTCCAGACTCCAGTTTCACCCCCTCTGTTTCCAGACTCCTGTTTCTGCCCCTCTGTTTCCAGGCTCCTGTTTCTGCCCCTCTGTTTCCAGACTACTGTTTCTGCCCCTCAGTTTCCAGACTCCTGTTTCTCCCCCTCTGTTTCCAGACTCCTGTTTCTCCCCCACTGTTTCCAGCCTCCTATTTCTGCCCCTCAGTTTCCAACCTCCTGTTTCTCGCCCTCTGTTTCCAGACTCCTGTTTCTCCCCCTCTGTTTCCAGCCTCCTGTTTCTGCCCCTCTGTTTCCAGACTCCTGTTTCTGCCCCTCTGTTTCCAGACTCCTGTTTCTCCCCCTCTGTTTCCAGACTCCTGTTTCTCCCCATCTTTTTCCAGACTCCTGTTTCTCCCCTTCTGTTTCCAGACTCCTGTTTCTCCCCCACTGTTTCCAGACTCCTGTTTCTCCCCCTCTGCTTCCAGTCTCCTGATTCTCTCCCTCTGTTTCCAGACTCCTGTTTCTCCCCCTCTGTTTCCAGACCCCTGTTTCTCCCCCTCTGTTTCCAGACTCCTGTTTCTGCCCCTCTGTTTCCAGAACGCTGTTTCTGCCTCTTTGTTTCCAGACACCTGTTTCTCCCCCTCTGTTTCCAGACTCCTGTTTCTGCCCCTCTGTTTCCAGGCTCCTGTTTCTGCCCCTCTGTTTCCAGACTCCTGTTTCTGCCCCTCTGTTTCCAGACACGTGTTTCTGCCCCTCTGTTTCCAGACTCCTGTTTCTCACCGTCTGTTTCCAGACTCCTGTTCCTCCCCCTCTGTTTCCAGACTCCTGTTTCTCACCCTGAGTTTCCAGACTCCTGTTTCTCCCCCTCTGTTTCCAGCCTCCTGTTTCTCCCCCTCTTTTTCCATCCTCCTGTTTCTTCCCCTCTGCTTCCAGACTCCTGTTTCTGCCCCTCTGTTTCCAGACTCCTGATTCTGCCCCTCTGTTTCCAGACTCCTGCTTCTCGCCCTCTGTTTCCAGACTCCTGTTTCTCCCCCTCTGTTTCCAGCCTCCTGTTTCTGCCCCTCTGTTTCCAGACTCCTGTTACTGCCCCTCTGTTTCCAGACTCCTGTTTCTGCCCCACTGCTTCCAGACTCCTCATTCTCACCCTCTGTTTCCAGACTCCTGTTTCTCCCCCTCTGTTTCCAGACTCCAGTTTCACCCCCTCTGTTTCCAGACTCCTGTTTCTGCCCCTCTGTTTCCAGGCTCCTGTTTCTGCCCCTCTGTTTCCAGACTCCTGCTTCTCACCCTCTGTTTCCAGACTCCTGTTTCTCCCCCTCTGCTTCCAGACTCCTGATTCTCACCCTCTGTTTCCAGACTCCTGTTTCTCCCCCTCTGTTTCCAGACCCCTGTTTCTCCCCCTCTGTTTCCAGACTCCTGTTTCTGCCCCTCTGTTTCCAGGCTCCAGTTTCTGCCCCTCTGTTTCCAGACTCCTGTTTCTGCCCCTCTGTTTCCAGCCTCCTGTTTCTCCCCCTCTGTTTCCAGACTCCTGTTTCTCCCCCTCTGTTTCCAGCCTCCTGTTTCTGCCCCTCTGCTTCCAGACTCCTGTTTCTGCTCCTCTGTTTCCAGACTCCTGTTTCTGCCCCTCTGTTTCCAGACTCCTGTTTCTCCCCCACTGTTTCCAGAATCCTGTTTCTGCCCCTCTGTCTCCAGACTGCTGTTTCTGCCTCTCTGTTTCCAGACTCCTGTTTCTCCCCCTCTGTTTCCAGCCTCCTGTTTCTCCCCCTCTGTTTCCAGACTCCTGTTTCTCCCCCTCTGTTTCCAGCCTCCTGTTTCTGCCCCTCAGTTTCCAACCTCCTGTTTCTCGCCCTCTGTTTCCAGACTCCTGTTTCTCCCCCTCTGTTTCCAGACTCCTGTTTCTGCCCCTCTGTTTCCAGACTGCTGTTTCTGCCTCTCTGTTTCCAGACACCTGTTTCTCCCCCTCTGTTTCCAGACTCCTGCTTCTGCCCCTCTGTTTCCAGGCTCCTGTTTCTGTCCCTCAGTTTCCAGACTCCTGTTTCTGCCCCTCTGTTTCCAGCCTCCTGTTTCTCCCCCTCTGTTTCCAGACTCCTGTTTCTCCCCCTCTGTTTCCAGCCTCCTGTTTCTGCCCCTCAGTTTCCAACCTCCTGTTTCTCGCCGTCTGTTTCCAGACTCCTGTTTCTCCCCCTCTGTCTCCAGCCTCCTGTTTCTCCACCTGTTTCCAGACTCCTGCTTCTGCCCCTCTGTTTCCAGACTTCTGTTTCTCCCCCTCTGTTTCCAGACCCCTGTTTCTCCCCCTCTGTTTCCAGACTCCTGTTTCTGCCCCTCTGTTTCCAGAACGCTGTTTCTGCCTCTCTGTTTCCAGACTTCTGTTTCTCCCCCTCTGTTTCCAGACTCCTGTTTCTCCCCCTCTGTTTCCAGACTCCTGTTTTTCCCCCTCTGTTTCCAGACTCCTGTTTCTGCCCCTCTGTTTCCAGACTCCTGATTCTGCCCCTCTGTTTCCAGACTCCTGTTTCTCACCCTCTGTTTCCAGACTCCTGTTTCTCCCCCACTGTTTCCAGACTCCTGTTTCTCCCCCTCTGCTTCCAGTCTCCTGATTCTCTCCCTCTGTTTCCAGACTCCTGTTTCTCCCCCTCTGTTTCCAGACCCCTGTTTCTCCCCCTCTGTTTCCAGACTCCTGTTTCTGCCCCTCTGTTTCCAGAACGCTGTTTCTGCCTCTCTGTTTCCAGACACCTGTTTCTCCCCCTCTGTTTCCAGACTCCTGTTTCTGCCCCTCTGTTTCCAGACTCCTGTTTCTGCCCCTCTGTTTCCAGCCTCCTGTTTCTCCCCCTCTTTTTCCAGCCTCCTGTTTCTTCCCCTCTGTTTCCAGACTCCTGTTTCTGCCCCTCTGTTTCCAGCCTCCTGATTCTGACCCTCTGTTTCCAGACTCCTGTTTCTCACCCTCTGTTTCCAGACTCCTGTTTCTCTCCCTCTGTTTCCAGACTCCTGTTTCTCCCCATCTGCTTCCAGACTCCTGATTCTCTCCCTCTGTTTCCAGACTCCTGTTTCTCCCCCTCTGTTTCCAGACTCCTGTTTCTCCCCCTCTGTTTCCACACTCCTGTTTCTGCCCCTCTGTTTCCAGACTCCTGTTTCTCCCCCTCTGTTTCCAGACTCCTGTTTCTGCCCCTCTGTTTCCAGACTTCTGTTTCTCCCCCTCTGCTTCCAGACTCCTGTTTCTCCCCCTCTGTTTCCAGACTCCTGTTTCTGCCCCTCTGTTTCCAGCCTCCTGATTCTGCCCCTCTGTTTCCAGACTCCTGTTTCTCACCCTCTGTTTCCAGACCCCTGTTTCTCCCCCTCTGTTTCCAGACTCCTGTTTCTCCCCCTCTGCTTCCAGACTCCTCATTCTCACCCTCTGTTTCCAGACTCCTGTTTCTCCCCCTCTGTTTCCAGACTCCAGTTTCACCCCCTCTGTTTCCAGACTCCTGTTTCTGCCCCTCTGTTTCCAGGCTCCTGTTTCTGCCCCTCTGTTTCCAGACTACTGTTTCTGCCCCTCAGTTTCCAGACTCCTGTTTCTCCCCCTCTGTTTCCAGACTCCTGTTTCTCCCCCACTGTTTCCAGCCTCCTATTTCTGCCCCTCAGTTTCCAACCTCCTGTTTCTCGCCCTCTGTTTCCAGACTCCTGTTTCTCCACCTCTGTTTCCAGCCTCCTGTTTCTGCCCCTCTGTTTCCAGACTCCTGTTTCTGCCCCTCTGTTTCCAGACTCCTGTTTCTCCCCCTCTGTTTCCAGACTCCTGTTTCTCCCCATCTTTTTCCTGACTCCTGTTTCTCCCCTTCTGTTTCCAGACTCCTGTTTCTCCCCCACTGTTTCCAGACTCCTGTTTCTCCCCCTCTGCTTCCAGTCTCCTGATTCTCTCCCTCTGTTTCCAGACTCCTGTTCCTCCCCCTCTGTTTCCAGACCCCTGTTTCTCCCCCTCTGTTTCCAGACTCCTGTTTCTGCCCCTCTGTTTCCAGAACGCTGTTTCTGCCTCTTTGTTTCCAGACACCTGTTTCTCCCCCTCTGTTTCCAGACTCCTGTTTCTGCCCCTCTGTTTCCAGGCTCCTGTTTCTGCCCCTCTGTTTCCAGACTCCTGTTTCTGCCCCTCTGTTTCCAGGCTCCTGTTTCTGCCCCTCTGTTTCCAGACTCCTGCTTCTCACCCTCTGTTTCCAGACTCCTGTTTCTCCCCCTCTGCTTCCAGACTCCTGATTCTCACCCTCTGTTTCCAGACTCCTGTTTCTCCCCCTCCGTTTCCAGACCCCTGTTTCTCCCCCTCTGTTTCCAGACTACTGTTTCTGCCCCTCTGTTTCCAGGCTCCAGTTTCTGCCCCTCTGTTTCCAGACTCCTGTTTCTGCCCCTCTGTTTCCAGCCTCCTGTTTCTCCCCCTCTGTTTCCAGACTCCTGTTTCTCCCCCTCTGTTTCCAGCCTCCTGTTTCTGCCCCTCAGTTTCCAACCTCCTGTTTCTCGCCCTCTGTTTCCAGACTCCTGTTTCTCCCCCTCTGTTTCCAGCCTCCTGTTTCTGCCACTCTGTTTCCAGACTCCTGTTTCTGCCCCTCTGTTTCCAGACTCCTGTTTCTCCCCCACTGTTTCCAGACTCCTGTTTCTGCCCCTCTGTCTCCAGACTGCTGTTTCAGCCTCTCTGTTTCCAGACTCCTGTTTCTCCCCCTCTGTTTCCAGCCTCCTGTTTCTCCCCCTCTGTTTCCAGACTCCTGTTTCTCCCCCTCTGTTTCCAGCCTCCTGTTTCTGCCCCTCAGTTTCCAACCTCCTGTTTCTCGCCCTCTGTTTCCAGACTCCTGTTTCTCCCCCTCTGTTTCCAGCCTCCTGTTTCTGCCACTCTGTTTCCAGACTCCTGTTTCTGCCCCTCTGTTTCCAGACTCCTGTTTCTGCCCATCTGTTTCCAGACTCCTGTTTCTCCCCCTCTGTTTCCAGACTCCTGTTTCTGCCCCTCTGTTTCCAGACTGCTGTTTCTGCCTCTCTGTTTCCAGACACCTGTTTCTCCCCCTCTGTTTCCAGACTCCTGTTTCTGCCCCTCTGTTTCCAGGCTCCTGTTTCTGTCCCTCAGTTTCCAGACTCCTGTTTCTGCCCCTCTGTTTCCAGCCTCCTGTTTCTCCCCCTCTGTTTCCAGACTCCTGTTTCTCCCCCTCTGTTTCCAGCCTCCTGGTTCTGCCCCTCAGTTTCCAACCTCCTGTTTCTCGCCGTCTGTTTCCAGACTCCTGTTTCTCCCCCTCTGTCTCCAGCCTCCTGTTTCTCCACCTCTGTTTCCAGACTCCTGCTTCTGCCCCTCTGTTTCCAGACTTCTGTTTCTCCCCCTCTGTTTCCAGACCCCTGTTTCTCCCCCTCTGTTTCCAGACTCCTGTTTCTGCCCCTCTGTTTCCAGAACGCTGTTTCTGCCTCTCTGTTTCCAGACTTCTGTTTCTCCCCCTCTGTATCCAGACTCCTGTTTCTCCCCCTCTGTTTCCAGACTCCTGTTTCTCCCCCTCTGTTTCCAGACTCCTGTTTCTGCCCCTCTGTTTCCAGACTCCTGATTCTGCCCCTCTGTTTCCAGACTCCTGTTTCTCACCCTCTGTTTCCAGACTCCTGTTTTTCCCCCACTGTTTCCAGACTCCTGTTTCTCCCCCTCTGCTTCCAGTCTCCTGATTCTCTCCCTCTGTTTCCAGACTCCTGTTTCTCCCCCTCTGTTTCCAGACCCCTGTTTCTCCCCCTCTGTTTCCAGACTCCTGTTTCTGCCCCTCTGTTTCCAGAACGCTGTTTCTGCCTCTCTGTTTCCAGACACCTGTTTCTCCCCCTCTGTTTCCAGACTCCTGTTTCTGCCCCTCTGTTTCCAGACTCCTGTTTCTGCCCCTCTGTTTCCAGCCTCCTGTTTCTCCCCCTCTTTTTCCAGCCTCCTGTTTCTTCCCCTCTGTTTCCAGACTCCTGTTTCTGCCCCTCTGTTTCCAGCCTCCTGATTCTGACCCTCTGTTTCCAGACTCCTGATTCTCACCCTCTGTTTCCAGACTCCTGTTTCTCCCCCTCTGTTTCCAGACTCCTGTTTCTCCCCCTCTGTTTCCACACTCCTGTTTCTGCCCCTCTGTTTCCAGACTCCTGTTTCTCCCCCTCTGTTTCCAGACTCCTGTTTCTGCCCCTCTGTTTCCAGACTTCTGTTTCTCCCCCTCTGCTTCCAGACTCCTGTTTCTCCCCCTCTGTTTCCAGACTCCTGTTTCTCCCCCTCTGTTTCCAGACTCCTGTTTCTGCCCCTCTGTTTCCAGCCTCCTGATTCTGCCCCTCTGTTTCCAGACTCCTGTTTCTCACCCTCTGTTTCCAGACCCCTGTTTCTCCCCCTCTGTTTCCAGACTCCTGTTTCTCCCCCTCTGCTTCCAGACTCCTCATTCTCACCCTCTGTTTCCAGACTCCTGTTTCTCCCCCTCTGTTTCCAGACTCCAGTTTCACCCCCTCTGTTTCCAGACTCCTGTTTCTGCCCCTCTGTTTCCAGGCTCCTGTTTCTGCCCCTCTGTTTCCAGACTACTGTTTCTGCCCCTCAGTTTCCAGACTCCTGTTTCTCCCCCTCTGTTTCCAGACTCCTGTTTCTCCCCCACTGTTTCCAGCCTCCTATTTCTGCCCCTCAGTTTCCAACCTCCTGTTTCTCGCCCTCTGTTTCCAGACTCCTGTTTCTCCCCCTCTGTTTCCAGCCTCCTGTTTCTGCCCCTCTGTTTCCAGACTCCTGTTTCTGCCCCTCTGTTTCCAGACTCCTGTTTCTCCCCCTCTGTTTCCAGACTCCTGTTTCTCCCCATCTTTTTCCAGACTCCTGTTTCTCCCCTTCTGTTTCCAGACTCCTGTTTCTCCCCCACTGTTTCCAGACTCCTGTTTCTCCCCCTCTGCTTCCAGTCTCCTGATTCTCTCCCTCTGTTTCCAGACTCCTGTTTCTCCCCCTCTGTTTCCAGACCCCTGTTTCTCCCCCTCTGTTTCCAGACTCCTGTTTCTGCCCCTCTGTTTCCAGAACGCTGTTTCTGCCTCTTTGTTTCCAGACACCTGTTTCTCCCCCTCTGTTTCCAGACTCCTGTTTCTGCCCCTCTGTTTCCAGGCTCCTGTTTCTGCCCCTCTGTTTCCAGACTCCTGTTTCTGCCCCTCTGTTTCCAGACTCCTGTTTCTCACCGTCTGTTTCCAGACTCCTGTTCCTCCCCCTCTGTTTCCAGACTCCTGTTTATCACCCTGAGTTTCCAGACTCCTGTTTCTCCCCCTCTGTTTCCAGCCTCCTGTTTCTCCCCCTCTTTTTCCATCCTCCTGTTTCTTCCCCTCTGCTTCCAGACTCCTGTTTCTGCCCCTCTGTTTCCAGACTCCTGATTCTGCCCCTCTGTTTCCAGACTCCTGTTTCTCGCCCTCTGTTTCCAGACTCCTGTTTCTCCCCCTCTGTTTCCAGCCTCCTGTTTCTGCCCCTCTGTTTCCAGACTCCTGTTACTGCCCCTCTGTTTCCAGACTCCTGTTTCTGCCCCTCTGCTTCCAGACTCCTCATTCTCACCCTCTGTTTCCAGACTCCTGTTTCTCCCCCTCTGTTTCCAGACTCCAGTTTCACCCCCTCTGTTTCCAGACTCCTGTTTCTGCCCCTCTGTTTCCAGGCTCCTGTTTCTGCCCCTCTGTTTCCAGACTCCTGCTTCTCACCCTCTGTTTCCAGACTCCTGTTTCTCCCCCTCTGCTTCCAGACTCCTGATTCTCATCCTCTGTTTCCAGACTCCTGTTTCTCCCCCTCTGTTTCCAGACCCCTGTTTCTCCCCCTCTGTTTCCAGACTCCTGTTTCTGCCCCTCTGTTTCCAGGCTCCAGTTTCTGCCCCTCTGTTTCCAGACTCCTGTTTCTGCCCCTCTGTTTCCAGCCTCCTGTTTCTCCCCCTCTGTTTCCAGACTCCTGTTTCTCCCCCTCTGTTTCCAGCCTCCTGTTTCTGCCCCTCTGCTTCCAGACTCCTGTTTCTGCTCCTCTGTTTCCAGACTCCTGTTTCTGCCCCTCTGTTTCCAGACTCCTGTTTCTCCCCCACTGTTTCCAGACTCCTGTTTCTGCCCCTCTGTCTCCAGACTGCTGTTTCTGCCTCTCTGTTTCCAGACTCCTGTTTCTCCCCCTCTGTTTCCAGCCTCCTGTTTCTCCCCCTCTGTTTCCAGACTCCTGTTTCTCCCCCTCTGTTTCCAGACTCCTGTTTCTGCCCCTCAGTTTCCAACCTCCTGTTTCTCGCCCTCTGTTTCCAGACTCCTGTTTCTCCCCCTCTGTTTCCAGACTCCTGTTTCTGCCCCTCTGTTTCCAGACTGCTGTTTCTGCCTCTCTGTTTCCAGACACCTGTTTCTCCCCCTCTGTTTCCAGACTCCTGTTTCTGCCCCTCTGTTTCCAGGCTCCTGTTTCTGTCCCTCAGTTTCCAGACTCCTGTTTCTGCCCCTCTGTTTCCAGCCTCCTGTTTCTCCCCCTCTGTTTCCAGACTCCTGTTTCTCCCCCTCTGTTTCCAGCCTCCTGTTTCTGCCCCTCAGTTTCCAACCTCCTGTATCTCGCCGTCTGTTTCCAGACTCCTGTTTCTCCCCCTCTGTCTCCAGCCTCCTGTTTCTCCACCTCTGTTTCCAGACTCCTGCTTCTGCCCCTCTGTTTCCAGACTTCTGTTTCTCCCCCTCTGTTTCCAGACCCCTGTTTCTCCCCCTCTGTTTCCAGACTCCTGTTTCTGCCCCTCTGTTTCCAGAACGCTGTTTCTGCCTCTCTGTTTCCAGACTTCTGTTTCTCCCCCTCTGTTTCCAGACTCCTGTTTCTCCCCCTCTGTTTCCAGACTCCTGTTTCTCCCCCTCTGTTTCCAGACTCCTGTTTCTGCCCCTCTGTTTCCAGACTCCTGATTTTGCCCCTCTGTTTCCAGACTCCTGTTTCTCACCCTCTGTTTCCAGACTCCTGTTTCTCCCCCACTGTTTCCAGACTCCTGTTTCTCCCCCTCTGCTTCCAGTCTCCTGATTCTCTCCCTCTGTTTCCAGACTCCTGTTTCTCCCCCTCTGTTTCCAGACCCCTGTTTCTCCCCCTCTGTTTCCAGACTCCTGTTTCTGCCCCTCTGTTTCCAGAACACTGTTTCTGCCTCTCTGTTTCCAGACACCTGTTTCTCCCCCTCTGTTTCCAGACTCCTGTTTCTGCCCCTCTGTTTCCAGACTCCTGTTTCTGCCCCTCTGTTTCCAGCCTCCTGTTTCTCCCCCTCTTTTTCCAGCCTCCTGTTTCTTCCCCTCTGTTTCCAGACTCCTGTTTCTGCCCCTCTGTTTCCAGCCTCCTGATTCTGACCCTCTGTTTCCAGACTCCTGTTTCTCACCCTCTGTTTCCAGACTCCTGTTTCTCTCCCTCTGTTTCCAGACTCCTGTTTCTCCCCATCTGCTTCCAGACTCCTGATTCTCACCCTCTGTTTCCAGACTCCTGTTTCTCCCCCTCTGTTTCCAGACTCCTGTTTCTCCCCCTCTGTTTCCACACTCCTGTTTCTGCCCCTCTGTTTCCAGACTCCTGTTTCTCCCCCTCTGTTTCCAGACTCCTGTTTCTGCCCCTCTGTTTCCAGACTTCTGTTTCTCCCCCTCTGCTTCCAGACTCCTGTTTCTCCCCCTCTGTTTCCAGACTCCTGTTTCTCCCCCTCTGTTTCCAGACTCCTGTTTCTGCCCCTCTGTTTCCAGCCTCCTGATTCTGCCCCTCTGTTTCCAGACTCCTGTTTCTCACGCTCTGTTTCCAGACCCCTGTTTCTCCCCCTCTGTTTCCAGACTCCTGTTTCTCCCCCTCTGCTTCCAGACTCCTCATTCTCACCCTCTGTTTCCAGACTCCTGTTTCTCCCCCTCTGCTTCCAGACTCCTGATTCTCACCCTCTGTATCCAGGCTCCAGTTTCTGCCCCTCTGTTTCCAGACTGCTGTTTCTGCCCCTCTGTTTCCAGCCTCCTGTTTCTCCCCCTCTGTTTCCAGACTCCTGTTTCTCCCCCTCTGTTTCCAGCCTCCTGGGTCTGCCCCTCAGTTTCCAACCTCCTGTTTCTCGCCCTCTGTTTCCAGACTCCTGTTTCTCCCCCTCTGTTTCCAGCCTCCTGTTTCTGCCCCTCTGCTTCCAGACTCCTGTTTCTGCTCCTCTGTTTCCAGACTCCTGTTTCTGCCCCTCTGTTTCCAGACTCCTGTTTCTCCCCCACTGTTTCCAGACTCCTGTTTCTGCCCCTCTGTCTCCAGACTGCTGTTTCTGCCTCTCTGTTTCCAGACTCCTGTTTCTCCCCCTCTGTTTCCAGCCTCCTGTTTCTCCCCCTCTGTTTCCAGACTCCTGTTTCTCCCCCTCTGTTTCCAGCCTCCTGTTTCTGCCCCTCAGTTTCCAACCTCCTGTTTCTCGCCCTCTGTTTCCAGACTCCTGTTTCTCCCCCTCTGTTTCCAGCCTCCTGTTTCTGCCACTCTGTTTCCAGACTCCTGTTTCTGCCCCTCTGTTTCCAGACTCCTGTTTCTGCCCATCTGTTTCCAGACTCCTGTTTCTCCCCCTCTGTTTCCAGACTCCTGTTTCTGCCCCTCTGTTTCCAGACTGCTGTTTCTGCCTCTCTGTTTCCAGACACCTGTTTCTCCCCCTCTGTTTCCAGACTCCTGTTTCTGCCCCTCTGTTTCCAGGCTCCTGTTTCTGTCCCTCAGTTTCCAGACTCCTGTTTCTGCCCCTCTGTTTCCAGCCTCCTGTTTCTCCCCCTCTGTTTCCAGACTCCTGTTTCTCCCCCTCTGTTTCCAGCCTCCTGTTTCTGCCCCTCAGTTTCCAACCTCCTGTTTCTCGCCGTCTGTTTCCAGACTCCTGTTTCTCCCCCTCTGTCTCCAGCCTCCTGTTTCTCCACCTCTGTTTCCAGACTCCTGCTTCTGCCCCTCTGTTTCCAGACTTCTGTTTCTCCCCCTCTGTTTCCAGACCCCTGTTTCTCCCCCTCTGTTTCCAGACTCCTGTTTCTGCCCCTCTGTTTCCAGAACGCTGTTTCTGCCTCTCTGTTTCCAGACTTCTGTTTCTCCCCCTCTGTTTCCAGACTCCTGTTTCTCCCCCTCTGTTTCCAGACTCCTGTTTCTCCCCCTCTGTTTCCAGACTCCTGTTTCTGCCCCTCTGTTTCCAGACTCCTGATTCTGCCCCTCTGTTTCCAGACTCCTGTTTCTCACCCTCTGTTTCCAGACTCCTGTCTCTGCCCCACTGTTTCCAGACTCCTGTTTCTCCCCCTCTGCTTCCAGTCTCCTGATTCTCTCCCTCTGTTTCCAGACTCCTGTTTCTCCCCCTCTGTTTCCAGACCCCTGTTTCTCCCCCTCTGTTTCCAGACTCCTGTTTCTGCCCCTCTGTTTCCAGAACGCTGTTTCTGCCTCTCTGTTTCCAGACACCTGTTTCTCCCCCTCTGTTTCCAGACTCCTGTTTCTGCCCCTCTGTTTCCAGACTCCTGTTTCTGCCCATCTGTTTCCAGCCTCCTGTTTCTCCCCCTCTTTTTCCAGCCCCCTGTTTCTTCCCCTCTGTTTCCAGACTCCAGTTTCTGCCCCTCTGTTTCCAGCCTCCTGATTCTGACCCTCTGTTTCCAGACTCCTGTTTCTCACCCTCTGTTTCCAGACTCCTGTTTCTCTCCCTCTGTTTCCAGACTCCTGTTTCTCCCCATCTGCTTCCAGACTCCTGATTCTCACCCTCTGTTTCCAGTCTCCTGTTTCTCCCCCTCTGTTTCCAGACTCCTGTTTCTCCCCCTCTGTTTCCACACTCCTGTTTCTGCCCCTCTGTTTCCAGACTCCTGTTTCTCCCCCTCTGTTTCCAGACTCCTGTTTCTGCCCCTCTGTTTCCAGACTTCTGTTTCTCCCCCTCTGCTTCCAGACTCCTGTTTCTCCCCCTCTGTTTCCAGACTCCTGTTTCTCCCCCTCTGTTTCCAGACTCCTGTTTCTGCCCCTCTGTTTCCAGCCTCCTGATTCTGCCCCTCTGTTTCCAGACTCCTGTTTCTCACCCTCTGTTTCCAGACCCCTGTTTCTCCCCCTCTGTTTCCAGACTCCTGTTTCTCCCCCTCTGCTTCCAGACTCCTCATTCTCACCCTCTGTTTCCAGACTCCTGTTTCTCCCCCTCTGTTTCCAGACTCCAGTTTCACCCCCTCTGTTTCCAGACTCCTGTTTCTGCCCCTCTGTTTCCAGGCTCCTGTTTCTGCCCCTCTGTTTCCAGACTACTGTTTCTGCCCCTCAGTTTCCAGACTCCTGTTTCTCCCCCTCTGTTTCCAGACTCCTGTTTCTCCCCCTCTGCTTCCAGACTCCTCATTCTCACCCTCTGTTTCCAGACTCCTGTTTCTCCCCCTCTGTTTCCAGACTCCAGTTTCACCCCCTCTGTTTCCAGACTCCTGTTTCTGCCCCTCTGTTTCCAGGCTCCTGTTTCTGCCCCTCTGTTTCCAGACTACTGTTTCTGCCCCTCAGTTTCCAGACTCCTGTTTCTCCCCCTCTGTTTCCAGACTCCTGTTTCTCCCCCACTGTTTCCAGCCTCCTATTTCTGCCCCTCAGTTTCCAACCTCCTGTTTCTCGCCCTCTGTTTCCAGACTCCTGTTTCTCCCCCTCTGTTTCCAGCCTCCTGTTTCTGCCCCTCTGTTTCCAGACTCCTGTTTCTGCCCCTCTGTTTCCAGACTCCTGTTTCTCCCCCTCTGTTTCCAGACTCCTGTTTCTCCCCATCTTTTTCCAGACTCCTGTTTCTCCCCTTCTGTTTCCAGACTCCTGTTTCTCCCCCACTGTTTCCAGACTCCTGTTTCTCCCCCTCTGCTTCCAGTCTCCTGATTCTCTCCCTCTGTTTCCAGACTCCTGTTTCTCCCCCTCTGTTTCCAGACCCCTGTTTCTCCCCCTCTGTTTCCAGACTCCTGTTTCTGCCCCTCTGTTTCCAGAACGCTGTTTCTGCCTCTTTGTTTCCAGACACCTGTTTCTCCCCCTCTGTTTCCAGACTCCTGTTTCTGCCCCTCTGTTTCCAGGCTCCTGTTTCTGCCCCTCTGTTTCCAGACTCCTGTTTCTGCCCCTCTGTTTCCAGACACGTGTTTCTGCCCCTCTGTTTCCAGACTCCTGTTTCTCACCGTCTGTTTCCAGACTCCTGTTCCTCCCCCTCTGTTTCCAGACTCCTGTTTCTCACCCTGAGTTTCCAGACTCCTGTTTCTCCCCCTCTGTTTCCAGCCTCCTGTTTCTCCCCCTCTTTTTCCATCCTCCTGTTTCTTCCCCTCTGCTTCCAGACTCCTGTTTCTGCCCCTCTGTTTCCAGACTCCTGATTCTGCCCCTCTGTTTCCAGACTCCTGCTTCTCGCCCTCTGTTTCCAGACTCCTGTTTCTCCCCCTCTGTTTCCAGCCTCCTGTTTCTGCCCCTCTGTTTCCAGACTCCTGTTACTGCCCCTCTGTTTCCAGACTCCTGTTTCTGCCCCACTGCTTCCAGACTCCTCATTCTCACCCTCTGTTTCCAGACTCCTGTTTCTCCCCCTCTGTTTCCAGACTCCAGTTTCACCCCCTCTGTTTCCAGACTCCTGTTTCTGCCCCTCTGTTTCCAGGCTCCTGTTTCTGCCCCTCTGTTTCCAGACTCCTGCTTCTCACCCTCTGTTTCCAGACTCCTGTTTCTCCCCCTCTGCTTCCAGACTCCTGATTCTCACCCTCTGTTTCCAGACTCCTGTTTCTCCCCCTCTGTTTCCAGACCCCTGTTTCTCCCCCTCTGTTTCCAGACTCCTGTTTCTGCCCCTCTGTTTCCAGGCTCCAGTTTCTGCCCCTCTGTTTCCAGACTCCTGTTTCTGCCCCTCTGTTTCCAGCCTCCTGTTTCTCCCCCTCTGTTTCCAGACTCCTGTTTCTCCCCATCTGTTTCCAGCCTCCTGTTTCTGCCCCTCTGCTTCCAGACTCCTGTTTCTGCTCCTCTGTTTCCAGACTCCTGTTTCTGCCCCTCTGTTTCCAGACTCCTGTTTCTCCCCCACTGTTTCCAGACTCCTGTTTCTGCCCCTCTGTCTCCAGACTGCTGTTTCTGCCTCTCTGTTTCCAGACTCCTGTTTCTCCCCCTCTGTTTCCAGCCTCCTGTTTCTCCCCCTCTGTTTCCAGACTCCTGTTTCTCCCCCTCTGTTTCCAGCCTCCTGTTTCTGCCCCTCAGTTTCCAACCTCCTGTTTCTCGCCCTCTGTTTCCAGACTCCTGTTTCTCCCCCTCTGTTTCCAGACTCCTGTTTCTGCCCCTCTGTTTCCAGACTGCTGTTTCTGCCTCTCTGTTTCCAGACACCTGTTTCTCCCCCTCTGTTTCCAGACTCCTGTTTCTGCCCCTCTGTTTCCAGGCTCCTGTTTCTGTCCCTCAGTTTCCAGACTCCTGTTTCTGCCCCTCTGTTTCCAGCCTCCTGTTTCTCCCCCTCTGTTTCCAGACTCCTGTTTCTCCCCCTCTGTTTCCAGCCTCCTGTTTCTGCCCCTCAGTTTCCAACCTCCTGTTTCTCGCCGTCTGTTTCCAGACTCCTGTTTCTCCCCCTCTGTCTCCAGCCTCCTGTTTCTCCACCTGTTTCCAGACTCCTGCTTCTGCCCCTCTGTTTCCAGACTTCTGTTTCTCCCCCTCTGTTTCCAGACCCCTGTTTCTCCCCCTCTGTTTCCAGACTCCTGTTTCTGCCCCTCTGTTTCCAGAACGCTGTTTCTGCCTCTCTGTTTCCAGACTTCTGTTTCTCCCCCTCTGTTTCCAGACTCCTGTTTCTCCCCCTCTGTTTCCAGACTCCTGTTTCTCCCCCTCTGTTTCCAGACTCCTGTTTCTGCCCCGCTGTTTCCAGACTCCTGATTCTGCCCCTCTGTTTCCAGACTCCTGTTTCTCACCCTCTGTTTCCAGACTCCTGTTTCTCCCCCACTGTTTCCAGACTCCTGTTTCTCCCCCTCTGCTTCCAGTCTCCTGATTCTCTCCCTCTGTTTCCAGACTCCTGTTTCTCCCCCTCTGTTTCCAGACCCCTGTTTCTCCCCCTCTGTTTCCAGACTCCTGTTTCTGCCCCTCTGTTTCCAGAACGCTGTTTCTGCCTCTCTGTTTCCAGACACCTGTTTCTCCCCCTCTGTTTCCAGACTCCTGTTTCTGCCCCTCTGTTTCCAGACTCCTGTTTCTGCCCCTCTGTTTCCAGCCTCCTGTTTCTCCCCCTCTTTTTCCAGCCTCCTGTTTCTTCCCCTCTGTTTCCAGACTCCTGTTTCTGCCCCTCTGTTTCCACCCTCCTGATTCTGACCCTCTGTTTCCAGACTCCTGTTTCTCACCCTCTGTTTCCAGACTCCTGTTTCTCTCCCTCTGTTTCCAGACTCCTGTTTCTCCCCATCTGCTTCCAGACTCCTGATTCTCTCCCTCTGTTTCCAGACTCCTGTTTCTCCCCCTCTGTTTCCAGACTCCTGTTTCTCCCCCTCTGTTTCCACACTCCTGTTTCTGCCCCTCTGTTTCCAGACTCCTGTTTCTCCCCCTCTGTTTCCAGACTCCTGTTTCTGCCCCTCTGTTTCCAGACTTCTGTTTCTCCCCCTCTGCTTCCAGACTCCTGTTTCTCCCCCTCTGTTTCCAGACTCCTGTTTCTGCCCCTCTGTTTCCAGCCTCCTGATTCTGCCCCTCTGTTTCCAGACTCCTGTTTCTCACCCTCTGTTTCCAGACCCCTGTTTCTCCCCCTCTGTTTCCAGACTCCTGTTTCTCCCCCTCTGCTTCCAGACTCCTCATTCTCACCCTCTGTTTCCAGACTCCTGTTTCTCCCCCTCTGTTTCCAGACTCCAGTTTCACCCCCTCTGTTTCCAGACTCCTGTTTCTGCCCCTCTGTTTCCAGGCTCCTGTTTCTGCCCCTCTGTTTCCAGACTACTGTTTCTGCCCCTCAGTTTCCAGACTCCTGTTTCTCCCCCTCTGTTTCCAGACTCCTGTTTCTCCCCCACTGTTTCCAGCCTCCTATTTCTGCCCCTCAGTTTCCAACCTCCTGTTTCTCGCCCTCTGTTTCCAGACTCCTGTTTCTCCCCCTCTGTTTCCAGCCTCCTGTTTCTGCCCCTCTGTTTCCAGACTCCTGTTTCTGCCCCTCTGTTTCCAGACTCCTGTTTCTCCCCCTCTGTTTCCAGACTCCTGTTTCTCCCCATCTTTTTCCAGACTCCTGTTTCTCCCCTTCTGTTTCAAGACTCCTGTTTCTCCCCCACTGTTTCCAGACTCCTGTTTCTCCCCCTCTGCTTCCAGTCTCCTGATTCTCTCCCTCTGTTTCCAGACTCCTGTTTCTCCCCCTCTGTTTCCAGACCCCTGTTTCTCCCCCTCTGTTTCCAGACTCCTGTTTCTGCCCCTCTGTTTCCAGAACGCTGTTTCTGCCTCTTTGTTTCCAGACACCTGTTTCTCCCCCTCTGTTTCCAGACTCCTGTTTCTGCCCCTCTGTTTCAAGGCTCCTGTTTCTGCCCCTCTGTTTCCAGACTCCTGTTTCTGCCCCTCTGTTTCCAGACTCGTGTTTCTGCCCCTCTGTTTCCAGACTCCTGTTTCTCACCGTCTGTTTCCAGACTCCTGTTCCTCCCCCTCTGTTTCCAGACTCCTGTTACTCACCCTGAGTTTCCAGACTCCTGTTTCTCCCCCTCTGTTTCCAGCCTCCTGTTTCTCCCCCTCTTTTTCCAGCCTCCTGTTTCTTCCCCTCTGCTTCCAGACTCCTGTTTCTGCCCCTCTGTTTCCAGACTCCTGATTCTGCCCCTCTGTTTCCAGACTCCTGTTTCTCGCCCTCTGTTTCCAGACTCCTGTTTCTCCCCCTCTGTTTCCAGCCTCCTGTTTCTGCCCCTCTGTTTCCAGACTCCTGTTACTGCCCCTCTGTTTCCAGACTCCTGTTTCTGCCCCTCTGCTTCCAGACTCCTCATTCTCACCCTCTGTTTCCAGACTCCTGTTTCTCCCCCTCTGTTTCCAGCCTCCTGTTTCTGCCCCTCTGTTTCCAGACTCCTGATTTTGCCCCTCTGTTTCCAGACTCCTGTTTCTCACCCTCTGTTTCCAGACTCCTGTTTCTCCCCCACTGTTTTCAGACTCCTGTTTCTCCCCCTCTGCTTCCAGTCTCCTGATTCTCTCCCTCTGTTTCCAGACTCCTGTTTCTCCCCCTCTGTTTCCAGACCCCTGTTTCTCCCCCTCTGTTTCCAGACTCCTGTTTCTGCCCCTCTGTTTCCAGAACGCTGTTTCTGCCTCTCTGTTTCCAGACACCTGTTTCTCCCCCTCTGTTTCCAGACTCCTGTTTCTGCCCCTCTGTTTCCAGACTCCTGTTTCTGCCCCTCTGTTTCCAGCCTCCTGTTTCTCCCCCTCTTTTTCCAGCCTCCTGTTTCTTCCCCTCTGTTTCCAGACTCCTGTTTCTGCCCCTCTGTTTCCAGCCTCCTGATTCTGACCCTCTGTTTCCAGACTCCTGTTTCTCACCCTCTGTTTCCAGACTCCTGTTTCTCTCCCTCTGTTTCCAGACTCCTGTTTCTCCCCATCTGCTTCCAGACTCCTGATTCTCACCCTCTGTTTCCAGACTCCTGTTTCTCCCCCTCTGTTTCCAGACTCCTGTTTCTCCCCCTCTGTTTCCACACTCCTGTTTCTGCCCCTCTGTTTCCAGACTCCTGTTTCTCCCCCTCTGTTTCCAGACTCCTGTTTCTGCCCCTCTGTTTCCAGACTTCTGTTTCTCCCCCTCTGCTTCCAGACTCCTGTTTCTCCCCCTCTGTTTCCAGACTCCTGTTTCTCCCCCTCTGTTTCCAGACTCCTGTTTCTGCCCCTCTGTTTCCAGCCTCCTGATTCTGCCCCTCTGTTTCCAGACTCCTGTTTCTCACGCTCTGTTTCCAGACCCCTGTTTCTCCCCCTCTGTTTCCAGACTCCTGTTTCTCCCCCTCTGCTTCCAGACTCCTCATTCTCACCCTCTGTTTCCAGACTCCTGTTTCTCCCCCTCTGCTTCCAGACTCCTGATTCTCACCCTCTGTATCCAGACTCCTGTTTCTCCCCCTCTGTTTCCAGACCCCTGTTTCTCCCCCTCTGTTTCCAGACTCCTGTTTCTGCCCCTCTGTTTCCAGGCTCCAGTTTCTGCCCCTCTGTTTCCAGACTGCTGTTTCTGCCCCTCTGTTTCCAGCCTCCTGTTTCTCCCCCTCTGTTTCCAGACTCCTGTTTCTCCCCCTCTGTTTCCAGCCTCCTGGGTCTGCCCCTCAGTTTCCAACCTCCTGTTTCTCGCCCTCTGTTTCCAGACTCCTGTTTCTCCCCCTCTGTTTCCAGCCTCCTGTTTCTGCCCCTCTGCTTCCAGACTCCTGTTTCTGCTCCTCTGTTTCCAGACTCCTGTTTCTGCCCCTCTGTTTCCAGACTCCTGTTTCTCCCCCACTGTTTCCAGACTCCTGTTTCTGCCCCTCTGTCTCCAGACTGCTGTTTCTGCCTCTCATTTTCCAGACTCCTGTTTCTCCCCCTCTGTTTCCAGCCTCCTGTTTCTCCCCCTCTGTTTCCAGACTCCTGTTTCTCCCCCTCTGTTTCCAGCCTCCTGTTTCTGCCCCTCAGTTTCCAACCTCCTGTTTCTCGCCCTCTGTTTCCAGACTCCTGTTTCTCCCCCTCTGTTTCCAGCCTCCTGTTTCTGCCACTCTGTTTCCAGACTCCTGTTTCTGCCCCTCTGTTTCCAGACTCCTGTTTCTGCCCATCTGTTTCCAGACTCCTGTTTCTCCCCCTCTGTTTCCAGACTCCTGTTTCTGCCCCTCTGTTTCCAGACTGCTGTTTCTGCCTCTCTGTTTCCAGACACCTGTTTCTCCCCCTCTGTTTCCAGACTCCTGTTTCTGCCCCTCTGTTTCCAGGCTCCTGTTTCTGTCCCTCAGTTTCCAGACTCCTGTTTCTGCCCCTCTGTTTCCAGCCTCCTGTTTCTCCCCCTCTGTTTCCAGACTCCTGTTTCTCCCCCTCTGTTTCCAGCCTCCTGTTTCTGCCCCTCAGTTTCCAACCTCCTGTTTCTCGCCGTCTGTTTCCAGACTCCTGTTTCTCCCCCTCTGTCTCCAGCCTCCTGTTTCTCCACCTCTGTTTCCAGACTCCTGCTTCTGCCCCTCTGTTTCCAGACTTCTGTTTCTCCCCCTCTGTTTCCAGACCCCTGTTTCTCCCCCTCTGTTTCCAGACTCCTGTTTCTGCCCCTCTGTTTCCAGAACGCTGTTTCTGCCTCTCTGTTTCCAGACTTCTGTTTCTCCCCCTCTGTTTCCAGCCTCCTGTTTCTCCCCCTCTGTTTCCAGACTCCTGTTTCTCCCCCTCTGTTTCCAGACTCCTGATTCTGCCCCTCTGTTTCCAGACTCCTGTTTCTCACCCTCTGTTTCCAGACTCCTGTTTCTGCCCCACTGTTTCCAGACTCCTGTTTCTCCCCCTCTGCTTCCAGTCTCCTGATTCTCTCCCTCTGTTTCCAGACTCCTGTTTCCCCCCCTCTGTTTCCAGACCCCTGTTTCTCCCCCTCTGTTTCCAGACTCCTGTTTCTGCCCCTCTGTTTCCAGAACGCTGTTTCTGCCTCTCTGTTTCCAGACACCTGTTTCTCCCCCTCTGTTTCCAGACTCCTGTTTCTGCCCCTCTGTTTCCAGACTCCTGTTTCTGCCCATCTGTTTCCAGCCTCCTGTTTCTCCCCCTCTTTTTCCAGCCTCCTGTTTCTTCCCCTCTGTTTCCAGACTCCTGTTTCTGCCCCTCTGTTTCCAGCCTCCTGATTCTGACCCTCTGTTTCCAGACTCCTGTTTCTCACCCTCTGTTTCCAGACTCCTGTTTCTCTCCCTCTGTTTCCAGACTCCTGTTTCTCCCCATCTGCTTCCAGACTCCTGATTCTCACCCTCTGTTTCCAGACTCCTGTTTCTCCCCCTCTGTTTCCAGACTCCTGTTTCTCCCCCTCTGTTTCCACACTCCTGTTTCTGCCCCTCTGTTTCCAGACTCCTGTTTCTCCCCCTCTGTTTCCAGACTCCTGTTTCTGCCCCTCTGTTTCCAGACTTCTGTTTCTCCCCCTCTGCTTCCAGACTCCTGTTTCTCCCCCTCTGTTTCCAGACTCCTGTTTCTCCCCCTCTGTTTCCAGACTCCTGTTTCTGCCCCTCTGTTTCCAGCCTCCTGATTCTGCCCCTCTGTTTCCAGACTCCTGTTTCTCACCCTCTGTTTCCAGACCCCTGTTTCTCCCCCTCTGTTTCCAGACTCCTGTTTCTCCCCCTCTGCTTCCAGACTCCTCATTCTCACCCTCTGTTTCCAGACTCCTGTTTCTCCCCCTCTGTTTCCAGACTCCAGTTTCACCCCCTCTGTTTCCAGACTCCTGTTTCTGCCCCTCTGTTTCCAGGCTCCTGTTTCTGCCCCTCTGTTTCCAGACTACTGTTTCTGCCCCTCAGTTTCCAGACTCCTGTTTCTCCCCCTCTGTTTCCAGACTCCTGTTTCTCCCCCACTGTTTCCAGCCTCCTATTTCTGCCCCTCAGTTTCCAACCTCCTGTTTCTCGCCCTCTGTTTCCAGACTCCTGTTTCTCCCCCTCTGTTTCCAGCCTCCTGTTTCTGCCCCTCTGTTTCCAGACTCCTGTTTCTGCCCCTCTGTTTCCAGACTCCTGTTTCTCCCCCTCTGTTTCCAGACTCCTGTTTCTCCCCATCTTTTTCCAGACTCCTGTTTCTCCCCTTCTCTTTCCAGACTCCTGTTTCTCCCCCACTGTTTCCAGACTCCTGTTTCTCCCCCTCTGCTTCCAGTCTCCTGATTCTCTCCCTCTGTTTCCAGACTCCTGTTTCTCCCCCTCTGTTTCCAGACCCCTGTTTCTCCCCCTCTGTTTCCAGACTCCTGTTTCTGCCCCTCTGTTTCCAGAACGCTGTTTCTGCCTCTTTGTTTCCAGACACCTGTTTCTCCCCCTCTGTTTCCAGACTCCTGTTTCTGCCCCTCTGTTTCCAGGCTCCTGTTTCTGCCCCTCTGTTTCCAGACTCCTGTTTCTGCCCCTCTGTTTCCAGACACGTGTTTCTGCCCCTCTGTTTCCAGACTCCTGTTTCTCACCGTCTGTTTCCAGACTCCTGTTCCTCCCCCTCTGTTTCCAGACTCCTGTTTCTCACCCTGAGTTTCCAGACTCCTGTTTCTCCCCCTCTGTTTCCAGCCTCCTGTTTCTCCCCCTCTTTTTCCATCCTCCTGTTTCTTCCCCTCTGCTTCCAGACTCCTGTTTCTGCCCCTCTGTTTCCAGACTCCTGATTCTGCCCCTCTGTTTCCAGACTCCTGCTTCTCGCCCTCTGTTTCCAGACTCCTGTTTCTCCCCCTCTGTTTCCAGCCTCCTGTTTCTGCCCCTCTGTTTCCAGACTCCTGTTACTGCCCCTCTGTTTCCAGACTCCTGTTTCTGCCCCACTGCTTCCAGACTCCTCATTCTCACCCTCTGTTTCCAGACTCCTGTTTCTCCCCCTCTGTTTCCAGACTCCAGTTTCACCCCCTCTGTTTCCAGACTCCTGTTTCTGCCCCTCTGTTTCCAGGCTCCTGTTTCTGCCCCTCTGTTTCCAGACTCCTGCTTCTCACCCTCTGTTTCCAGACTCCTGTTTCTCCCCCTCTGCTTCCAGACTCCTGATTCTCACCCTCTGTTTCCAGACTCCTGTTTCTCCCCCTCTGTTTCCAGACCCCTGTTTCTCCCCCTCTGTTTCCAGACTCCTGTTTCTGCTCCTCTGTTTCCAGGCTCTAGTTTCTGCCCCTCTGTTTCCAGACTCCTGTTTCTGCCCCTCTGTTTCCAGCCTCCTGTTTCTCCCCCTCTGTTTCCAGACTCCTGTTTCTCCCCATCTGTTTCCAGCCTCCTGTTTCTGCCCCTCTGCTTCCAGACTCCTGTTTCTGCTCCTCTGTTTCCAGACTCCTGTTTCTGCCCCTCTGTTTCCAGACTCCTGTTTCTCCCCCACTGTTTCCAGACTCCTGTTTCTGCCCCTCTGTCTCCAGACTGCTGTTTCTGCCTCTCTGTTTCCAGACTCCTGTTTCTCCCCCTCTGTTTCCAGCCTCCTGTTTCTCCCCCTCTGTTTCCAGACTCCTGTTTCTCCCCCTCTGTTTCCAGCCTCCTGTTTCTGCCCCTCAGTTTCCAACCTCCTGTTTCTCGCCCTCTGTTTCCAGACTCCTGTTTCTCCCCCTCTGTTTCCAGACTCCTGTTTCTGCCCCTCTGTTTCCAGACTGCTGTTTCTGCCTCTCTGTTTCCATACACCTGTTTCTCCCCCTCTGTTTCCAGACTCCTGTTTCTGCCCCTCTGTTTCCAGGCTCCTGTTTCTGTCCCTCAGTTTCCAGACTCCTGTTTCTGCCCCTCTGTTTCCAGCCTCCTGTTTCTCCCCCTCTGTTTCCAGACTCCTGTTTCTCCCCCTCTGTTTCCAGCCTCCTGTTTCTGCCCCTCAGTTTCCAACCTCCTGTTTCTCGCCGTCTGTTTCCAGACTCCTGTTTCTCCCCCTCTGTCTCCAGCCTCCTGTTTCTCCACCTGTTTCCAGACTCCTGCTTCTGCCCCTCTGTTTCCAGACTTCTGTTTCTCCCCCTCTGTTTCCAGACCCCTGTTTCTCCCCCTCTGTTTCCAGACTCCTGTTTCTGCCCCTCTGTTTCCAGAACGCTGTTTCTGCCTCTCAGTTTCCAGACTTCTGTTTCTCCCCCTCTGTTTCCAGACTCCTGTTTCTCCCCCTCTGTTTCCAGACTCCTGTTTCTCCCCCTCTGTTTCCAGACTCCTGTTTCTGCCCCTCTGTTTCCAGACTCCTGATTCTGCCCCTCTGTTTCCAGACTCCTGTTTCTCACCCTCTGTTTCCAGACTCCTGTTTCTCCCCCACTGTTTCCAGACTCCTGTTTCTCCCCCTCTGCTTCCAGTCTCCTGATTCTCTCCCTCTGTTTCCAGACTCCTGTTTCTCCCCCTCTGTTTCCAGACCCCTGTTTCTCCCCCTCTGTTTCCAGACTCCTGTTTCTGCCCCTCTGTTTCCAGAACGCTGTTTCTGCCTCTCTGTTTCCAGACACCTGTTTCTCCCCCTCTGTTTCCAGACTCCTGTTTCTGCCCCTCTGTTTCCAGACTCCTGTTTCTGCCCCTCTGTTTCCAGCCTCCTGTTTCTCCCCCTCTTTTTCCAGCCTCCTGTTTCTTCCCCTCTGTTTCCAGACTCCTGTTTCTGCCCCTCTGTTTCCAGCCTCCTGATTCTGACCCTCTGTTTCCAGACTCCTGTTTCTCACCCTCTGTTTCCAGACTCCTGTTTCTCTCCATCTGTTTCCAGACTCCTGTTTCTCCCCATCTGCTTCCAGACTCCTGATTCTCTCCCTCTGTTTCCAGACTCCTGTTTCTCCCCCTCTGTTTCCAGACTCCTGTTTCTCCCCCTCTGTTTCCACACTCCTGTTTCTGCCCCTCTGTTTCCAGACTCCTGTTTCTCCCCCTCTGTTTCCAGACTCCTGTTTCTGCCCCTCTGTTTCCAGACTTCTGTTTCTCCCCCTCTGCTTCCAGACTCCTGTCTCTCCCCCTATGTTTCCAGACTCCTGTTTCTGCCCCTCTGTTTCCAGCCTCCTGATTCTGCCCCTCTGTTTCCAGACTCCTGTTTCTCACCCTCTGTTTCCAGACCCCTGTTTCTCCCCCTCTGTTTCCAGACTCCTGTTTCTCCCCCTCTGCTTCCAGACTCCTCATTCTCACCCTCTGTTTCCAGACTCCTGTTTCTCCCCCTCTGTTTCCAGACTCCAGTTTCACCCCCTCTGTTTCCAGACTCCTGTTTCTGCCCCTCTGTTTCCAGGCTCCTGTTTCTGCCCCTCTGTTTCCAGACTACTGTTTCTGCCCCTCAGTTTCCAGACTCCTGTTTCTCCCCCTCTGTTTCCAGACTCCTGTTTCTCCCCCACTGTTTCCAGCCTCCTATTTCTGCCCCTCAGTTTCCAACCTCCTGTTTCTCGCCCTCTGTTTCCAGACTCCTGTTTCTCCCCCTCTGTTTCCAGCCTCCTGTTTCTGCCCCTCTGTTTCCAGACTCCTGTTTCTGCCCCTCTGTTTCCAGACTCCTGTTTCTCCCCCTCTGTTTCCAGACTCCTGTTTCTCCCCATCTTTTTCCAGACTCCTGTTTCTCCCCTTCTGTTTCAAGACTCCTGTTTCTCCCCCACTGTTTCCAGACTCCTGTTTCTCCCCCTCTGCTTCCAGTCTCCTGATTCTCTCCCTCTGTTTCCAGACTCCTGTTTCTCCCCCTCTGTTTCCAGACCCCTGTTTCTCCCCCTCTGTTTCCAGACTCCTGTTTCTGCCCCTCTGTTTCCAGAACGCTGTTTCTGCCTCTTTGTTTCCAGACACCTGTTTCTCCCCCTCTGTTTCCAGACTCCTGTTTCTGCCCCTCTGTTTCCAGGCTCCTGTTTCTGCCCCTCTGTTTCCAGACTCCTGTTTCTGCCCCTCTGTTTCCAGACTCGTGTTTCTGCCCCTCTGTTTCCAGACTCCTGTTTCTCACCGTCTGTTTCCAGACTCCTGTTCCTCCCCCTCTGTTTCCAGACTCCTGTTTCTCACCCTGAGTTTCCAGACTCCTGTTTCTCCCCCTCTGTTTCCAGCCTCCTGTTTCTCCCCCTCTTTTTCCAGCCTCCTGTTTCTTCCCCTCTGCTTCCAGACTCCTGTTTCTGCCCCTCTGTTTCCAGACTCCTGATTCTGCCCCTCTGTTTCCAGACTCCTGTTTCTCGCCCTCTGTTTCCAGACTCCTGTTTCTCCCCCTCTGTTTCCAGCCTCCTGTTTCTGCCCCTCTGTTTCCAGACTCCTGTTACTGCCCCTCTGTTTCCAGACTCCTGTTTCTGCCCCTCTGCTTCCAGACTCCTCATTCTCACCCTCTGTTTCCAGACTCCTGTTTCTCCCCCTCTGTTTCCAGACTCCAGTTTCACCCCCTCTGTTTCCAGACTCCTGTTTCTGCCCCTCTGTTTCCAGGCTCCTATTTCGGCCCCTCTGTTTCCAGACTCCTGCTTCTCACCCTCTGTTTCCAGACTCCTGTTTCTCCCCCTCTGCTTCCAGACTCCTGATTCTCACCCTCTGTTTCCAGACTCCTGTTTCTCCCCCTCCGTTTCCAGACCCCTGTTTCTCCCCCTCTGTTTCCAGACTCCTGTTTCTGCCCCTCTGTTTCCATGCTCCAGTTTCTGCCCCTCTGTTTCCAGACTCCTGTTTCTGCCCCTCTGTTTCCAGCCTCCTGTTTCTCCCCCTCTGTTTCCAGACTCCTGTTTCTCCCCCTCTGTTTCCAGCCTCCTGTTTCTGCCCCTCAGTTTCCAACCTCCTTTTTCTCGCCCTCTGTTTCCAGACTCCTGTTTCTCCCCCTCTGTTTCCAGCCTCCTGTTTCTGCCACTCTGTTTCCAGACTCCTGTTTCTGCCCCTCTGTTTCCAGACTCCTGTTTCTCCCGCACTGTTTCCAGACTCCTGTTTCTGCCCCTCTGTCTCCAGACTGCTGTTTCTGCCTCTCTGTTTCCAGACTCCTGTTTCTCCCCCTCTGTTTCCAGCCTCCTGTTTCTCCCCCTCTGTTTCCAGACTCCTGTTTCTCCCCCTCTGTTTCCAGCCTCCTGTTTCTGCCCCTCAGTTTCCAACCTCCTGTTTCTCGCCCTCTGTTTCCAGACTCCTGTTTCTCCCCCTCTGTTTCCAGCCTCCTGTTTCTGCCACTCTGTTTCCAGACTCCTGTTTCTGCCCCTCTGTTTCCAGACTCCTGTTTCTGCCCATCTGTTTCCAGACTCCTGTTTCTCCCCCTCTGTTTCCAGACTCCTGTTTCTGCCCCTCTGTTTCCAGACTGCTGTTTCTGCCTCTCTGTTTCCAGACACCTGTTTCTCCCCCTCTGTTTCCAGACTCCTGTTTCTGCCCCTCTGTTTCCAGGCTCCTGTTTCTGTCCCTCAGTTTCCAGACTCCTGTTTCTGCCCCTCTGTTTCCAGCCTCCTGTTTCTCCCCCTCTGTTTCCAGACTCCTGTTTCTCCCCCTCTGTTTCCAGCCTCCTGGTTCTGCCCCTCAGTTTCCAACCTCCTGTTTCTCGCCGTCTGTTTCCAGACTCCTGTTTCTCCCCCTCTGTCTCCAGCCTCCTGTTTCTCCACCTCTGTTTCCAGACTCCTGCTTCTGCCCCTCTGTTTCCAGACTTCTGTTTCTCCCCCTCTGTTTCCAGACCCCTGTTTCTCCCCCTCTGTTTCCAGACTCCTGTTTCTGCCCCTCTGTTTCCAGAACGCTGTTTCTGCCTCTCTGTTTCCAGACTTCTGTTTCTCCCCCTCTGTATCCAGACTCCTGTTTCTCCCCCTCTGTTTCCAGACTCCTGTTTCTCCCCCTCTGTTTCCAGACTCCTGTTTCTGCCCCTCTGTTTCCAGACTCCTGATTCTGCCCCTCTGTTTCCAGACTCCTGTTTCTCACCCTCTGTTTCCAGACTCCTGTTTTTCCCCCACTGTTTCCAGACTCCTGTTTCTCCCCCTCTGCTTCCAGTCTCCTGATTCTCTCCCTCTGTTTCCAGACTCCTGTTTCTCCCCCTCTGTTTCCAGACCCCTGTTTCTCCCCCTCTGTTTCCAGACTCCTGTTTCTGCCCCTCTGTTTCCAGAACGCTGTTTCTGCCTCTCTGTTTCCAGACACCTGTTTCTCCCCCTCTGTTTCCAGACTCCTGTTTCTGCCCCTCTGTTTCCAGACTCCTGTTTCTGCCCCTCTGTTTCCAGCCTCCTGTTTCTCCCCCTCTTTTTCCAGCCTCCTGTTTCTTCCCCTCTGTTTCCAGACTCCTGTTTCTGCCCCTCTGTTTCCAGCCTCCTGATTCTGACCCTCTGTTTCCAGACTCCTGTTTCTCACCCTCTGTTTCCAGACTCCTGTTTCTCTCCCTCTGTTTCCAGACTCCTGTTTCTCCCCATCTGCTTCCAGACTCCTGATTCTCACCCTCTGTTTCCAGACTCCTGTTTCTCCCCCTCTGTTTCCAGACTCCTGTTTCTCCCCCTCTGTTTCCACACTCCTGTTTCTGCCCCTCTGTTTCCAGACTCCTGTTTCTCCCCCTCTGTTTCCAGACTCCTGTTTCTGCCCCTCTGTTTCCAGACTTCTGTTTCTCCCCCTCTGCTTCCAGACTCCTGTTTCTCCCCCTCTGTTTCCAGACTCCTGTTTCTCCCCCTCTGTTTCCAGACTCCTGTTTCTGCCCCTCTGTTCTCCCCCTCTGTTTCCAGACTCCTGTTTCTCCCCCTCTGCTTCCAGACTCCTCATTCTCACCCTCTGTTTCCAGACTCCTGTTTCTCCCCCTCTGTTTCCAGACTCCAGTTTCACCCCCTCTGTTTCCAGACTCCTGTTTCTGCCCCTCTGTTTCCAGGCTCCTGTTTCTGCCCCTCTGTTTCCAGACTACTGTTTCTGCCCCTCAGTTTCCAGACTCCTGTTTCTCCCCCTCTGTTTCCAGACTCCTGTTTCTCCCCCACTGTTTCCAGCCTCCTATTTCTGCCCCTCAGTTTCCAACCTCCTGTTTCTCGCCCTCTGTTTCCAGACTCCTGTTTCTCCCCCTCTGTTTCCAGCCTCCTGTTTCTGCCCCTCTGTTTCCAGACTCCTGTTTCTGCCCCTCTGTTTCCAGACTCCTGTTTCTCCCCCTCTGTTTCCAGACTCCTGTTTCTCCCCATCTTTTTCCAGACTCCTGTTTCTCCCCTTCTGTTTCAAGACTCCTGTTTCTCCCCCACTGTTTCCAGACTCCTGTTTCTCCCCCTCTGCTTCCAGTCTCCTGATTCTCTCCCTCTGTTTCCAGACTCCTGTTTCTCCCCCTCTGTTTCCAGACCCCTGTTTCTCCCCCTCTGTTTCCAGACTCCTGTTTCTGCCCCTCTGTTTCCAGAACGCTGTTTCTGCCTCTTTGTTTCCAGACACCTGTTTCTCCCCCTCTGTTTCCAGACTCCTGTTTCTGCCCCTCTGTTTCCAGGCTCCTGTTTCTGCCCCTCTGTTTCCAGACTCCTGTTTCTGCCCCTCTGTTTCCAGACTCGTGTTTCTGCCCCTCTGTTTCCAGACTCCTGTTTCTCACCGTCTGTTTCCAGACTCCTGTTCCTCCCCCTCTGTTTCCAGACTCCTGTTTCTCACCCTGAGTTTCCAGACTCCTGTTTCTCCCCCTCTGTTTCCAGCCTCCTGTTTCTCCCCCTCTTTTTCCAGCCTCCTGTTTCTTCCCCTCTGCTTCCAGACTCCTGTTTCTGCCCCTCTGTTTCCAGACTCCTGATTCTGCCCCTCTGTTTCCAGACTCCTGTTTCTCGCCCTCTGTTTCCAGACTCCTGTTTCTCCCCCTCTGTTTCCAGCCTCCTGTTTCTGCCCCTCTGTTTCCAGACTCCTGTTACTGCCCCTCTG
This sequence comes from Carcharhinus amblyrhynchos, assembly GCF_965287045.1. Classification (NCBI taxonomy): domain Eukaryota; kingdom Metazoa; phylum Chordata; class Chondrichthyes; order Carcharhiniformes; family Carcharhinidae; genus Carcharhinus; species Carcharhinus amblyrhynchos. The sequence goes on from NW_027650164.1 coordinate 111,242, forward strand.
TTTCCAGACTCCTGTTTCTGCCCCTCTGCTTCCAGACTCCTCATTCTCACCCTCTGTTTCCAGACTCCTGTTTCTCCCCCTCTGTTTCCAGACTCCAGTTTCACCCCCTCTGTTTCCAGACTCCTGTTTCTGCCCCTCTGTTTCCAGGCTCCTATTTCGGCCCCTCTGTTTCCAGACTCCTGCTTCTCACCCTCTGTTTCCAGACTCCTGTTTCTCCCCCTCTGCTTCCAGACTCCTGATTCTCACCCTCTGTTTCCAGACTCCTGTTTCTCCCCCTCCGTTTCCAGACCCCTGTTTCTCCCCCTCTGTTTCCAGACTCCTGTTTCTGCCCCTCTGTTTCCAGGCTCCAGTTTCTGCCCCTCTGTTTCCAGACTCCTGTTTCTGCCCCTCTGTTTCCAGCCTCCTGTTTCTCCCCCTCTGTTTCCAGACTCCTGTTTCTCCCCCTCTGTTTCCAGCCTCCTGTTTCTGCCCCTCAGTTTCCAACCTCCTTTTTCTCGCCCTCTGTTTCCAGACTCCTGTATCTCCCCCTCTGTTTCCAGCCTCCTGTTTCTGCCACTCTGTTTCCAGACTCCTGTTTCTGCCCCTCTGTTTCCAGACTCCTGTTTCTCCCGCACTGTTTCCAGACTCCTGTTTCTGCCCCTCTGTCTCCAGACTGCTGTTTCTGCTCTCTGTTTCCAGACTCCTGTTTCTCCCCCTCTGTTTCCAGCCTCCTGTTTCTCCCCCTCTGTTTCCAGACTCCTGTTTCTCCCCCTCTGTTTCCAGCCTCCTGTTTCTGCCCCTCAGTTTCCAACCTCCTGTTTCTCGCCCTCTGTTTCCAGACTCCTGTTTCTCCCCCTCTGTTTCCAGCCTCCTGTTTCTGCCACTCTGTTTCCAGACTCCTGTTTCTGCCCCTCTGTTTCCAGACTCCTGTTTCTGCCCATCTGTTTCCAGACTCCTGTTTCTCCCCCTCTGTTTCCAGACTCCTGTTTCTGCCCCTCTGTTTCCAGACTGCTGTTTCTGCCTCTCTGTTTCCAGACACCTGTTTCTCCCCCTCTGTTTCCAGACTCCTGTTTCTGCCCCTCTGTTTCCAGGCTCCTGTTTCTGTCCCTCAGTTTCCAGACTCCTGTTTCTGCCCCTCTGTTTCCAGCCTCCTGTTTCTCCCCCTCTGTTTCCAGACTCCTGTTTCTCCCCCTCTGTTTCCAGCCTCCTGGTTCTGCCCCTCAGTTTCCAACCTCCTGTTTCTCGCCGTCTGTTTCCAGACTCCTGTTTCTCCCCCTCTGTCTCCAGCCTCCTGTTTCTCCACCTCTGTTTCCAGACTCCTGCTTCTGCCCCTCTGTTTCCAGACTTCTGTTTCTCCCCCTCTGTTTCCAGACCCCTGTTTCTCCCCCTCTGTTTCCAGACTCCTGTTTCTGCCCCTCTGTTTCCAGAACGCTGTTTCTGCCTCTCTGTTTCCAGACTTCTGTTTCTCCCCCTCTGTATCCAGACTCCTGTTTCTCCCCCTCTGTTTCCAGACTCCTGTTTCTCCCCCTCTGTTTCCAGACTCCTGTTTCTGCCCCTCTGTTTCCAGACTCCTGATTCTGCCCCTCTGTTTCCAGACTCCTGTTTCTCACCCTCTGTTTCCAGACTCCTGTTTTTCCCCCACTGTTTCCAGACTCCTGTTTCTCCCCCTCTGCTTCCAGTCTCCTGATTCTCTCCCTCTGTTTCCAGACTCCTGTTTCTCCCCCTCTGTTTCCAGACCCCTGTTTCTCCCCCTCTGTTTCCAGACTCCTGTTTCTGCCCCTCTGTTTCCAGAACGCTGTTTCTGCCTCTCTGTTTCCAGACACCTGTTTCTCCCCCTCTGTTTCCAGACTCCTGTTTCTGCCCCTCTGTTTCCAGACTCCTGTTTCTGCCCCTCTGTTTCCAGCCTCCTGTTTCTCCCCCTCTTTTTCCAGCCTCCTGTTTCTTCCCCTCTGTTTCCAGACTCCTGTTTCTGCCCCTCTGTTTCCAGCCTCCTGATTCTGACCCTCTGTTTCCAGACTCCTGTTTCTCACCCTCTGTTTCCAGACTCCTGTTTCTCTCCCTCTGTTTCCAGACTCCTGTTTCTCCCCATCTGCTTCCAGACTCCTGATTCTCACCCTCTGTTTCCAGACTCCTGTTTCTCCCCCTCTGTTTCCAGACTCCTGTTTCTCCCCCTCTGTTTCCACACTCCTGTTTCTGCCCCTCTGTTTCCAGACTCCTGTTTCTCCCCCTCTGTTTCCAGACTCCTGTTTCTGCCCCTCTGTTTCCAGACTTCTGTTTCTCCCCCTCTGCTTCCAGACTCCTGTTTCTCCCCCTCTGTTTCCAGACTCCTGTTTCTCCCCCTCTGTTTCCAGACTCCTGTTTCTGCCCCTCTGTTCTCCCCCTCTGTTTCCAGACTCCTGTTTCTGCCCCTCTGTTTCCAGCCTCCTGATTCTGCCCCTCTGTTTCCAGACTCCTGTTTCTCACCCTCTGTTTCCAGACCCCTGTTTCTCCCCCTCTGTTTCCAGACTCCTGTTTCTCCCCCTCTGCTTCCAGACTCCTCATTCTCACCCTCTGTTTCCAGACTCCTGTTTCTCCCCCTCTGTTTCCAGACTCCAGTTTCACCCCCTCTGTTTCCAGACTCCTGTTTCTGCCCCTCTGTTTCCAGGCTCCTGTTTCTGCCCCTCTGTTTCCAGACTACTGTTTCTGCCCCTCAGTTTCCAGACTCCTGTTTCTCCCCCTCTGTTTCCAGACTCCTGTTTCTCCCCCACTGTTTCCAGCCTCCTATTTCTGCCCCTCAGTTTCCAACCTCCTGTTTCTCGCCCTCTGTTTCCAGACTCCTGTTTCTCCCCCTCTGTTTCCAGCCTCCTGTTTCTGCCCCTCTGTTTCCAGACTCCTGTTTCTGCCCCTCTGTTTCCAGACTCCTGTTTCTCCCCCTCTGTTTCCAGACTCCTGTTTCTCCCCATCTTTTTCCAGACTCCTGTTTCTCCCCTTCTGTTTCAAGACTCCTGTTTCTCCCCCACTGTTTCCAGACTCCTGTTTCTCCCCCTCTGCTTCCAGTCTCCTGATTCTCTCCCTCTGTTTCCAGACTCCTGTTTCTCCCCCTCTGTTTCCAGACCCCTGTTTCTCCCCCTCTGTTTCCAGACTCCTGTTTCTGCCCCTCTGTTTCCAGAACGCTGTTTCTGCCTCTTTGTTTCCAGACACCTGTTTCTCCCCCTCTGTTTCCAGACTCCTGTTTCTGCCCCTCTGTTTCCAGGCTCCTGTTTCTGCCCCTCTGTTTCCAGACTCCTGTTTCTGCCCCTCTGTTTCCAGACTCGTGTTTCTGCCCCTCTGTTTCCAGACTCCTGTTTCTCACCGTCTGTTTCCAGACTCCTGTTCCTCCCCCTCTGTTTCCAGACTCCTGTTTCTCACCCTGAGTTTCCAGACTCCTGTTTCTCCCCCTCTGTTTCCAGCCTCCTGTTTCTCCCCCTCTTTTTCCAGCCTCCTGTTTCTTCCCCTCTGCTTCCAGACTCCTGTTTCTGCCCCTCTGTTTCCAGACTCCTGATTCTGCCCCTCTGTTTCCAGACTCCTGTTTCTCGCCCTCTGTTTCCAGACTCCTGTTTCTCCCCCTCTGTTTCCAGCCTCCTGTTTCTGCCCCTCTGTTTCCAGACTCCTGTTACTGCCCCTCTGTTTCCAGACTCCTGTTTCTGCCCCTCTGCTTCCAGACTCCTCATTCTCACCCTCTGTTTCCAGACTCCTGTTTCTCCCCCTCTGTTTCCAGACTCCAGTTTCACCCCCTCTGTTTCCAGACTCCTGTTTCTGCCCCTCTGTTTCCAGGCTCCTATTTCGGCCCCTCTGTTTCCAGACTCCTGCTTCTCACCCTCTGTTTCCAGACTCCTGTTTCTCCCCCTCTGCTTCCAGACTCCTGATTCTCACCCTCTGTTTCCAGACTCCTGTTTCTCCCCCTCCGTTTCCAGACCCCTGTTTCTCCCCCTCTGTTTCCAGACTCCTGTTTCTGCCCCTCTGTTTCCAGGCTCCAGTTTCTGCCCCTCTGTTTCCAGACTCCTGTTTCTGCCCCTCTGTTTCCAGCCTCCTGTTTCTCCCCCTCTGTTTCCAGACTCCTGTTTCTCCCCCTCTGTTTCCAGCCTCCTGTTTCTGCCCCTCAGTTTCCAACCTCCTTTTTCTCGCCCTCTGTTTCCAGACTCCTGTTTCTCCCCCTCTGTTTCCAGCCTCCTGTTTCTGCCACTCTGTTTCCAGACTCCTGTTTCTGCCCCTCTGTTTCCAGACTCCTGTTTCTCCCGCACTGTTTCCAGACTCCTGTTTCTGCCCCTCTGTCTCCAGACTGCTGTTTCTGCCTCTCTGTTTCCAGACTCCTGTTTCTCCCCCTCTGTTTCCAGCCTCCTGTTTCTCCCCCTCTGTTTCCAGACTCCTGTTTCTCCCCCTCTGTTTCCAGCCTCCTGTTTCTGCCCCTCAGTTTCCAACCTCCTGTTTCTCGCCCTCTGTTTCCAGACTCCTGTTTCTCCCCCTCTGTTTCCAGCCTCCTGTTTCTGCCACTCTGTTTCCAGACTCCTGTTTCTGCCCCTCTGTTTCCAGACTCCTGTTTCTGCCCATCTGTTTCCAGACTCCTGTTTCTCCCCCTCTGTTTCCAGACTCCTGTTTCTGCCCCTCTGTTTCCAGACTGCTGTTTCTGCCTCTCTGTTTCCAGACACCTGTTTCTCCCCCTCTGTTTCCAGACTCCTGTTTCTGCCCCTCTGTTTCCAGGCTCCTGTTTCTGTCCCTCAGTTTCCAGACTCCTGTTTCTGCCCCTCTGTTTCCAGCCTCCTGTTTCTCCCCCTCTGTTTCCAGACTCCTGTTTCTCCCTCTCTGTTTCCAGCCTCCTGGTTCTGCCCCTCAGTTTCCAACCTCCTGTTTCTCGCCGTCTGTTTCCAGACTCCTGTTTCTCCCCCTCTGTCTCCAGCCTCCTGTTTCTCCACCTCTGTTTCCAGACTCCTGCTTCTGCCCCTCTGTTTCCAGACTTCTGTTTCTCCCCCTCTGTTTCCAGACCCCTGTTTCTCCCCCTCTGTTTCCAGACTCCTGTTTCTGCCCCTCTGTTTCCAGAACGCTGTTTCTGCCTCTCTGTTTCCAGACTTCTGTTTCTCCCCCTCTGTATCCAGACTCCTGTTTCTCCCCCTCTGTTTCCAGACTCCTGTTTCTCCCCCTCTGTTTCCAGACTCCTGTTTCTGCCCCTCTGTTTCCAGACTCCTGATTCTGCCCCTCTGTTTCCAGACTCCTGTTTCTCACCCTCTGTTTCCAGACTCCTGTTTTTCCCCCACTGTTTCCAGACTCCTGTTTCTCCCCCTCTGCTTCCAGTCTCCTGATTCTCTCCCTCTGTTTCCAGACTCCTGTTTCTCCCCCTCTGTTTCCAGACCCCTGTTTCTCCCCCTCTGTTTCCAGACTCCTGTTTCTGCCCCTCTGTTTCCAGAACGCTGTTTCTGCCTCTCTGTTTCCAGACACCTGTTTCTCCCCCTCTGTTTCCAGACTCCTGTTTCTGCCCCTCTGTTTCCAGACTCCTGTTTCTGCCCCTCTGTTTCCAGCCTCCTGTTTCTCCCCCTCTTTTTCCAGCCTCCTGTTTCTTCCCCTCTGTTTCCAGACTCCTGTTTCTGCCCCTCTGTTTCCAGCCTCCTGATTCTGACCCTCTGTTTCCAGACTCCTGTTTCTCACCCTCTGTTTCCAGACTCCTGTTTCTCTCCCTCTGTTTCCAGACTCCTGTTTCTCCCCATCTGCTTCCAGACTCCTGATTCTCACCCTCTGTTTCCAGACTCCTGTTTCTGCCCCTCTGTTTCCAGCCTCCTGATTCTGACCCTCTGTTTCCAGACTCCTGTTTCTCACCCTCTGTTTCCAGACTCCTGTTTCTCTCCCTCTGTTTCCAGACTCCTGTTTCTCCCCATCTGCTTCCAGACTCCTGATTCTCACCCTCTGTTTCCAGACTCCTGTTTCTCCCCCTCTGTTTCCAGACTCCTGTTTCTCCCCCTCTGTTTCCACACTCCTGTTTCTGCCCCTCTGTTTCCAGACTCCTGTTTCTCCCCCTCTGTTTCCAGACTCCTGTTTCTGCCCCTCTGTTTCCAGACTTCTGTTTCTCCCCCTCTGCTTCCAGACTCCTGTTTCTCCCCCTCTGTTTCCAGACTCCTGTTTCTCCCCCTCTGTTTCCAGACTCCTGTTTCTGCCCCTCTGTTCTCCCCCTCTGTTTCCAGACTCCTGTTTCTGCCCCTCTGTTTCCAGCCTCCTGATTCTGCCCCTCTGTTTCCAGACTCCTGTTTCTCACCCTCTGTTTCCAGACCCCTGTTTCTCCCCCTCTGTTTCCAGACTCCTGTTTCTCCCCCTCTGCTTCCAGACTCCTCATTCTCACCCTCTGTTTCCAGACTCCTGTTTCTCCCCCTCTGTTTCCAGACTCCAGTTTCACCCCCTCTGTTTCCAGACTCCTGTTTCTGCCCCTCTGTTTCCAGGCTCCTGTTTCTGCCCCTCTGTTTCCAGACTACTGTTTCTGCCCCTCAGTTTCCAGACTCCTGTTTCTCCCCCTCTGTTTCCAGACTCCTGTTTCTCCCCCACTGTTTCCAGCCTCCTATTTCTGCCCCTCAGTTTCCAACCTCCTGTTTCTCGCCCTCTGTTTCCAGACTCCTGTTTCTCCCCCTCTGTTTCCAGCCTCCTGTTTCTGCCCCTCTGTTTCCAGACTCCTGTTTCTGCCCCTCTGTTTCCAGACTCCTGTTTCTCCCCCTCTGTTTCCAGACTCCTGTTTCTCCCCATCTTTTTCCAGACTCCTGTTTCTCCCCTTCTGTTTCCAGACTCCTGTTTCTCCCCCACTGTTTCCAGACTCCTGTTTCTCCCCCTCTGCTTCCAGTCTCCTGATTCTCTCCCTCTGTTTCCAGACTCCTGTTTCTCCCCCTCTGTTTCCAGACCCCTGTTTCTCCCCCTCTGTTTCCAGACTCCTGTTTCTGCCCCTCTGTTTCCAGAACGCTGTTTCTGCCTCTTTGTTTCCAGACACCTGTTTCTCCCCCTCTGTTTCCAGACTCCTGTTTCTGCCCCTCTGTTTCCAGGCTCCTGTTTCTGCCCCTCTGTTTCCAGACTCCTGTTTCTGCCCCTCTGTTTCCAGACTCCTGTTTCTCACCGTCTGTTTCCAGACTCCTGTTCCTCCCCCTCTGTTTCCAGACTCCTGTTTCTCACCGTCTGTATCCAGACTCCTGTTTCTCCCCCTCTGTTTCCAGACTCCTGTTTCTCCCCCTCTGTTTCCAGACTCCTGTTTCTGCCCCTCTGTTTCCAGACTCCTGATTCTGCCCCTCTGTTTCCAGACTCCTGTTTCTCACCCTCTGTTTCCAGACTCCTGTTTTTCCCCCACTGTTTCCAGACTCCTGTTTCTCCCCCTCTGCTTCCAGTCTCCTGATTCTCTCCCTCTGTTTCCAGACTCCTGTTTCTCCCCCTCTGTTTCCAGACCCCTGTTTCTCCCCCTCTGTTTCCAGACTCCTGTTTCTGCCCCTCTGTTTCCAGAACGCTGTTTCTGCCTCTCTGTTTCCAGACACCTGTTTCTCCCCCTCTGTTTCCAGACTCCTGTTTCTGCCCCTCTGTTTCCAGACTCCTGTTTCTGCCCCTCTGTTTCCAGCCTCCTGTTTCTCCCCCTCTTTTTCCAGCCTCCTGTTTCTTCCCCTCTGTTTCCAGACTCCTGTTTCTGCCCCTCTGTTTCCAGCCTCCTGATTCTGACCCTCTGTTTCCAGACTCCTGTTTCTCACCCTCTGTTTCCAGACTCCTGTTTCTCTCCCTCTGTTTCCAGACTCCTGTTTCTCCCCATCTGCTTCCAGACTCCTGATTCTCACCCTCTGTTTCCAGACTCCTGTTTCTCCCCCTCTGTTTCCAGACTCCTGTTTCTCCCCCTCTGTTTCCACACTCCTGTTTCTGCCCCTCTGTTTCCAGACTCCTGTTTCTCCCCCTCTGTTTCCAGACTCCTGTTTCTGCCCCTCTGTTTCCAGACTTCTGTTTCTCCCCCTCTGCTTCCAGACTCCTGTTTCTCCCCCTCTGTTTCCAGACTCCTGTTTCTCCCCCTCTGTTTCCAGACTCCTGTTTCTGCCCCTCTGTTCTCCCCCTCTGTTTCCAGACTCCTGTTTCTGCCCCTCTGTTTCCAGCCTCCTGATTCTGCCCCTCTGTTTCCAGACTCCTGTTTCTCACCCTCTGTTTCCAGACCCCTGTTTCTCCCCCTCTGTTTCCAGACTCCTGTTTCTCCCCCTCTGCTTCCAGACTCCTCATTCTCACCCTCTGTTTCCAGACTCCTGTTTCTCCCCCTCTGTTTCCAGACTCCAGTTTCACCCCCTCTGTTTCCAGACTCCTGTTTCTGCCCCTCTGTTTCCAGGCTCCTGTTTCTGCCCCTCTGTTTCCAGACTACTGTTTCTGCCCCTCAGTTTCCAGACTCCTGTTTCTCCCCCTCTGTTTCCAGACTCCTGTTTCTCCCCCACTGTTTCCAGCCTCCTATTTCTGCCCCTCAGTTTCCAACCTCCTGTTTCTCGCCCTCTGTTTCCAGACTCCTGTTTCTCCCCCTCTGTTTCCAGCCTCCTGTTTCTGCCCCTCTGTTTCCAGACTCCTGTTTCTGCCCCTCTGTTTCCAGACTCCTGTTTCTCCCCCTCTGTTTCCAGACTCCTGTTTCTCCCCATCTTTTTCCAGACTCCTGTTTCTCCCCTTCTGTTTCAAGACTCCTGTTTCTCCCCCACTGTTTCCAGACTCCTGTTTCTCCCCCTCTGCTTCCAGTCTCCTGATTCTCTCCCTCTGTTTCCAGACTCCTGTTTCTCCCCCTCTGTTTCCAGACCCCTGTTTCTCCCCCTCTGTTTCCAGACTCCTGTTTCTGCCCCTCTGTTTCCAGAACGCTGTTTCTGCCTCTTTGTTTCCAGACACCTGTTTCTCCCCCTCTGTTTCCAGACTCCTGTTTCTGCCCCTCTGTTTCCAGGCTCCTGTTTCTGCCCCTCTGTTTCCAGACTCCTGTTTCTGCCCCTCTGTTTCCAGACTCGTGTTTCTGCCCCTCTGTTTCCAGACTCCTGTTTCTCACCGTCTGTTTCCAGACTCCTGTTCCTCCCCCTCTGTTTCCAGACTCCTGTTTCTCACCCTGAGTTTCCAGACTCCTGTTTCTCCCCCTCTGTTTCCAGCCTCCTGTTTCTCCCCCTCTTTTTCCAGCCTCCTGTTTCTTCCCCTCTGCTTCCAGACTCCTGTTTCTGCCCCTCTGTTTCCAGACTCCTGATTCTGCCCCTCTGTTTCCAGACTCCTGTTTCTCGCCCTCTGTTTCCAGACTCCTGTTTCTCCCCCTCTGTTTCCAGCCTCCTGTTTCTGCCCCTCTGTTTCCAGACTCCTGTTACTGCCCCTCTGTTTCCAGACTCCTGTTTCTGCCCCTCTGCTTCCAGACTCCTCATTCTCACCCTCTGTTTCCAGACTCCTGTTTCTCCCCCTCTGTTTCCAGACTCCAGTTTCACCCCCTCTGTTTCCAGACTCCTGTTTCTGCCCCTCTGTTTCCAGGCTCCTATTTCGGCCCCTCTGTTTCCAGACTCCTGCTTCTCACCCTCTGTTTCCAGACTCCTGTTTCTCCCCCTCTGCTTCCAGACTCCTGATTCTCACCCTCTGTTTCCAGACTCCTGTTTCTCCCCCTCCGTTTCCAGACCCCTGTTTCTCCCCCTCTGTTTCCAGACTCCTGTTTCTGCCCCTCTGTTTCCAGGCTCCAGTTTCTGCCCCTCTGTTTCCAGACTCCTGTTTCTGCCCCTCTGTTTCCAGCCTCCTGTTTCTCCCCCTCTGTTTCCAGACTCCTGTTTCTCCCCCTCTGTTTCCAGCCTCCTGTTTCTGCCCCTCAGTTTCCAACCTCCTTTTTCTCGCCCTCTGTTTCCAGACTCCTGTTTCTCCCCCTCTGTTTCCAGCCTCCTGTTTCTGCCACTCTGTTTCCAGACTCCTGTTTCTGCCCCTCTGTTTCCAGACTCCTGTTTCTCCCGCACTGTTTCCAGACTCCTGTTTCTGCCCCTCTGTCTCCAGACTGCTGTTTCTGCCTCTCTGTTTCCAGACTCCTGTTTCTCCCCCTCTGTTTCCAGCCTCCTGTTTCTCCCCCTCTGTTTCCAGACTCCTGTTTCTCCCCCTCTGTTTCCAGCCTCCTGTTTCTGCCCCTCAGTTTCCAACCTCCTGTTTCTCGCCCTCTGTTTCCAGACTCCTGTTTCTCCCCCTCTGTTTCCAGCCTCCTGTTTCTGCCACTCTGTTTCCAGACTCCTGTTTCTGCCCCTCTGTTTCCAGACTCCTGTTTCTGCCCATCTGTTTCCAGACTCCTGTTTCTCCCCCTCTGTTTCCAGACTCCTGTTTCTGCCCCTCTGTTTCCAGACTGCTGTTTCTGCCTCTCTGTTTCCAGACACCTGTTTCTCCCCCTCTGTTTCCAGACTCCTGTTTCTGCCCCTCTGTTTCCAGGCTCCTGTTTCTGTCCCTCAGTTTCCAGACTCCTGTTTCTGCCCCTCTGTTTCCAGCCTCCTGTTTCTCCCCCTCTGTTTCCAGACTCCTGTTTCTCCCTCTCTGTTTCCAGCCTCCTGGTTCTGCCCCTCAGTTTCCAACCTCCTGTTTCTCGCCGTCTGTTTCCAGACTCCTGTTTCTCCCCCTCTGTCTCCAGCCTCCTGTTTCTCCACCTCTGTTTCCAGACTCCTGCTTCTGCCCCTCTGTTTCCAGACTTCTGTTTCTCCCCCTCTGTTTCCAGACCCCTGTTTCTCCCCCTCTGTTTCCAGACTCCTGTTTCTGCCCCTCTGTTTCCAGAACGCTGTTTCTGCCTCTCTGTTTCCAGACTTCTGTTTCTCCCCCTCTGTATCCAGACTCCTGTTTCTCCCCCTCTGTTTCCAGACTCCTGTTTCTCCCCCTCTGTTTCCAGACTCCTGTTTCTGCCCCTCTGTTTCCAGACTCCTGATTCTGCCCCTCTGTTTCCAGACTCCTGTTTCTCACCCTCTGTTTCCAGACTCCTGTTTTTCCCCCACTGTTTCCAGACTCCTGTTTCTCCCCCTCTGCTTCCAGTCTCCTGATTCTCTCCCTCTGTTTCCAGACTCCTGTTTCTCCCCCTCTGTTTCCAGACCCCTGTTTCTCCCCCTCTGTTTCCAGACTCCTGTTTCTGCCCCTCTGTTTCCAGAACGCTGTTTCTGCCTCTCTGTTTCCAGACACCTGTTTCTCCCCCTCTGTTTCCAGACTCCTGTTTCTGCCCCTCTGTTTCCAGACTCCTGTTTCTGCCCCTCTGTTTCCAGCCTCCTGTTTCTCCCCCTCTTTTTCCAGCCTCCTGTTTCTTCCCCTCTGTTTCCAGACTCCTGTTTCTGCCCCTCTGTTTCCAGCCTCCTGATTCTGACCCTCTGTTTCCAGACTCCTGTTTCTCACCCTCTGTTTCCAGACTCCTGTTTCTCTCCCTCTGTTTCCAGACTCCTGTTTCTCCCCATCTGCTTCCAGACTCCTGATTCTCACCCTCTGTTTCCAGACTCCTGTTTCTGCCCCTCTGTTTCCAGCCTCCTGATTCTGACCCTCTGTTTCCAGACTCCTGTTTCTCACCCTCTGTTTCCAGACTCCTGTTTCTCTCCCTCTGTTTCCAGACTCCTGTTTCTCCCCATCTGCTTCCAGACTCCTGATTCTCACCCTCTGTTTCCAGACTCCTGTTTCTCCCCCTCTGTTTCCAGACTCCTGTTTCTCCCCCTCTGTTTCCACACTCCTGTTTCTGCCCCTCTGTTTCCAGACTCCTGTTTCTCCCCCTCTGTTTCCAGACTCCTGTTTCTGCCCCTCTGTTTCCAGACTTCTGTTTCTCCCCCTCTGCTTCCAGACTCCTGTTTCTCCCCCTCTGTTTCCAGACTCCTGTTTCTCCCCCTCTGTTTCCAGACTCCTGTTTCTGCCCCTCTGTTCTCCCCCTCTGTTTCCAGACTCCTGTTTCTGCCCCTCTGTTTCCAGCCTCCTGATTCTGCCCCTCTGTTTCCAGACTCCTGTTTCTCACCCTCTGTTTCCAGACCCCTGTTTCTCCCCCTCTGTTTCCAGACTCCTGTTTCTCCCCCTCTGCTTCCAGACTCCTCATTCTCACCCTCTGTTTCCAGACTCCTGTTTCTCCCCCTCTGTTTCCAGACTCCAGTTTCACCCCCTCTGTTTCCAGACTCCTGTTTCTGCCCCTCTGTTTCCAGGCTCCTGTTTCTGCCCCTCTGTTTCCAGACTACTGTTTCTGCCCCTCAGTTTCCAGACTCCTGTTTCTCCCCCTCTGTTTCCAGACTCCTGTTTCTCCCCCACTGTTTCCAGCCTCCTATTTCTGCCCCTCAGTTTCCAACCTCCTGTTTCTCGCCCTCTGTTTCCAGACTCCTGTTTCTCCCCCTCTGTTTCCAGCCTCCTGTTTCTGCCCCTCTGTTTCCAGACTCCTGTTTCTGCCCCTCTGTTTCCAGACTCCTGTTTCTCCCCCTCTGTTTCCAGACTCCTGTTTCTCCCCATCTTTTTCCAGACTCCTGTTTCTCCCCTTCTGTTTCCAGACTCCTGTTTCTCCCCCACTGTTTCCAGACTCCTGTTTCTCCCCCTCTGCTTCCAGTCTCCTGATTCTCTCCCTCTGTTTCCAGACTCCTGTTTCTCCCCCTCTGTTTCCAGACCCCTGTTTCTCCCCCTCTGTTTCCAGACTCCTGTTTCTGCCCCTCTGTTTCCAGAACGCTGTTTCTGCCTCTTTGTTTCCAGACACCTGTTTCTCCCCCTCTGTTTCCAGACTCCTGTTTCTGCCCCTCTGTTTCCAGGCTCCTGTTTCTGCCCCTCTGTTTCCAGACTCCTGTTTCTGCCCCTCTGTTTCCAGACTCCTGTTTCTCACCGTCTGTTTCCAGACTCCTGTTCCTCCCCCTCTGTTTCCAGACTCCTGTTTATCACCCTGAGTTTCCAGACTCCTGTTTCTCCCCCTCTGTTTCCAGCCTCCTGTTTCTCCCCCTCTTTTTCCATCCTCCTGTTTCTTCCCCTCTGCTTCCAGACTCCTGTTTCTGCCCCTCTGTTTCCAGACTCCTGATTCTGCCCCTCTGTTTCCAGACTCCTGTTTCTCGCCCTCTGTTTCCAGACTCCTGTTTCTCCCCCTCTGTTTCCAGCCTCCTGTTTCTGCCCCTCTGTTTCCAGACTCCTGTTACTGCCCCTCTGTTTCCAGACTCCTGTTTCTGCCCCTCTGCTTCCAGACTCCTCATTCTCACCCTCTGTTTCCAGACTCCTGTTTCTCCCCCTCTGTTTCCAGACTCCAGTTTCACCCCCTCTGTTTCCAGACTCCTGTTTCTGCCCCTCTGTTTCCAGGCTCCTGTTTCTGCCCCTCTGTTTCCAGACTCCTGCTTCTCACCCTCTGTTTCCAGACTCCTGTTTCTCCCCCTCTGCTTCCAGACTCCTGATTCTCACCCTCTGTTTCCAGACTCCTGTTTCTCCCCCTCTGTTTCCAGACCCCTGTTTCTCCCCCTCTGTTTCCAGACTCCTGTTTCTGCCCCTCTGTTTCCAGGCTCCAGTTTCTGCCCCTCTGTTTCCAGCCTCCTGTTTCTGCCCCTCTGTTTCCAGCCTCCTGTTTCTCCCCCTCTGTTTCCAGACTCCTGTTTCTCCCCCTCTGTTTCCAGCCTCCTGTTTCTGCCCCTCTGCTTCCGGACTCCTGTTTCTGCTCCTCTGTTTCCAGACTCCTGTTTCTGCCCCTCTGTTTCCAGACTCCTGTTTCTCCCCCACTGTTTCCAGACTCCTGTTTCTGCCCCTCTGTCTCCAGACTGCTGTTTCTGCCTCTCTGTTTCCAGACTCCTGTTTCTCCCCCTCTGTTTCCAGCCTCCTGTTTCTCCCCCTCTGTTTCCAGACTCCTGTTTCTCCCCCTCTGTTTCCAGCCTCCTGTTTCTGCCCCTCAGTTTCCAACCTCCTGTTTCTCGCCCTCTGTTTCCAGACTCCTGTTTCTCCCCCTCTGTTTCCAGACTCCTGTTTCTGCCCGTCTGTTTCCAGACTGCTGTTTCTGCCTCTCTGTTTCCAGACACCTGTTTCTCCCCCTCTGTTTCCAGACTCCTGTTTCTGCCCCTCTGTTTCCAGGCTCCTGTTTCTGTCCCTCAGTTTCCAGACTCCTGTTTCTGCCCCTCTGTTTCCAGCCTCCTGTTTCTCCCCCTCTGTTTCCAGACTCCTGTTTCTCCCCCTCTGTTTCCAGCCTCCTGTTTCTGCCCCTCAGTTTCCAACCTCCTGTTTCTCGCCGTCTGTTTCCAGACTCCTGTTTCTCCCCCTCTGTCTCCAGCCTCCTGTTTCTCCACCTCTGTTTCCAGACTCCTGCTTCTGCCCCTCTGTTTCCAGACTTCTGTTTCTCCCCCTCTGTTTCCAGACCCCTGTTTCTCCCCCTCTGTTTCCAGACTCCTGTTTCTGCCCCTCTGTTTCCAGAACGCTGTTTCTGCCTCTCTGTTTCCAGACTTCTGTTTCTCCCCCTCTGTTTCCAGACTCCTGTTTCTCCCCCTCTGTTTCCAGACTCCTGTTTCTCCCCCTCTGTTTCCAGACTCCTGTTTCTGCCCCTCTGTTTCCAGACTCCTGATTTTGCCCCTCTGTTTCCAGACTCCTGTTTCTCACCCTCTGTTTCCAGACTCCTGTTTCTCCCCCACTGTTTCCAGACTCCTGTTTCTCCCCCTCTGCTTCCAGTCTCCTGATTCTCTCCCTCTGTTTCCAGACTCCTGTTTCTCCCCCTCTGTTTCCAGACCCCTGTTTCTCCCCCTCTGTTTCCAGACTCCTGTTTCTGCCCCTCTGTTTCCAGAACGCTGTTTCTGCCTCTCTGTTTCCAGACACCTGTTTCTCCCCCTCTGTTTCCAGACTCCTGTTTCTGCCCCTCTGTTTCCAGACTCCTGTTTCTGCCCCTCTGTTTCCAGCCTCCTGTTTCTCCCCCTCTTTTTCCAGCCTCCTGTATCTTCCCCTCTGTTTCCAGACTCCTGTTTCTGCCCCTCTGTTTCCAGCCTCCTGATTCTGACCCTCTGTTTCCAGACTCCTGTTTCTCACCCTCTGTTTCCAGACTCCTGTTTCTCTCCCTCTGTTTCCAGACTCCTGTTTCTCCCCATCTGCTTCCAGACTCCTGATTCTCACCCTCTGTTTCCAGACTCCTGTTTCTCCCCCTCTGTTTCCAGACTCCTGTTTCTCCCCCTCTGTTTCCACACTCCTGTTTCTGCCCCTCTGTTTCCAGACTCCTGTTTCTCCCCCTCTGTTTCCAGACTCCTGTTTCTGCCCCTCTGTTTCCAGACTTCTGTTTCTCCCCCTCTGCTTCCAGACTCCTGTTTCTCCCCCTCTGTTTCCAGACTCCTGTTTCTCCCCCTCTGTTTCCAGACTCCTGTTTCTGCCCCTCTGTTTCCAGCCTCCTGATTCTGCCCCTCTGTTTCCAGACTCCTGTTTCTCACGCTCTGTTTCCAGACCCCTGTTTCTCCCCCTCTGTTTCCAGACTCCTGTTTCTCCCCCTCTGCTTCCAGACTCCTCATTCTCACCCTCTGTTTCCAGACTCCTGTTTCTCCCCCTCTGTTTCCAGACTCCTGTTTCACCCCCTCTGTTTCCAGACTCCTGTTTCTGCCCCTCTGTTTCCAGGCTCCTGTTTCTGCCCCTCTGTTTCCAGACTACTGTTTCTGCCCCTCAGTTTCCAGACTCCTGTTTCTCCCCCTCTGTTTCCAGACTCCTGTTTCTCCCCCACTGTTTCCAGCCTCCTATTTCTGCCCCTCAGTTTCCAACCTCCTGTTTCTCGCCCTCTGTTTCCAGACTCCTGTTTCTCCCCCTCTGTTTCCAGCCTCCTGTTTCTGCCCCTCTGTTTCCAGACTCCTGTTTCTGCCCCTCTGTTTCCAGACTCCTGTTTCTCCCCCTCTGTTTCCAGACTCCTGTTTCTCCCCATCTTTTTCCAGACTCCTGTTTCTCCCCTTCTGTTTCCAGACTCCTGTTTCTCCCCCACTGTTTCCAGACTCCTGTTTCTCCCCCTCTGCTTCCAGTCTCCTGATTCTCTCCCTCTGTTTCCAGACTCCTGTTTCTCCCCCTCTGTTTCCAGACCCCTGTTTCTCCCCCTCTGTTTCCAGACTCCTGTTTCTGCCCCTCTGTTTCCAGAACGCTGTTTCTGCCTCTTTGTTTCCAGACACCTGTTTCTCCCCCTCTGTTTCCAGACTCCTGTTTCTGCCCCTCTGTTTCCAGGCTCCTGTTTCTGCCCCTCTGTTTCCAGACTCCTGTTTCTGCCCCTCTGTTTCCAGACTCGTGTTTCTGCCCCTCTGTTTCCAGACTCCTGTTTCTCACCGTCTGTTTCCAGACTCCTGTTCCTCCCCCTCTGTTTCCAGACTCCTGTTTCTCACCCTGAGTTTCCAGACTCCTGTTTCTCCCCCTCTGTTTCCAGCCTCCTGTTTCTCCCCCTCTTTTTCCAGCCTCCTGTTTCTTCCCCTCTGCTTCCAGACTCCTGTTTCTGCCCCTCTGTTTCCAGACTCCTGATTCTGCCCCTCTGTTTCCAGACTCCTGTTTCTCGCCCTCTGTTTCCAGACTCCTGTTTCTCCCCCTCTGTTTCCAGCCTCCTGTTTCTGCCCCTCTGTTTCCAGACTCCTGTTACTGCCCCTCTGTTTCCAGACTCCTGTTTCTGCCCCTCTGCTTCCAGACTCCTCATTCTCACCCTCTGTTTCCAGACTCCTGTTTCTCCCCCTCTGTTTCCAGACTCCAGTTTCACCCCCTCTGTTTCCAGACTCCTGTTTCTGCCCCTCTGTTTCCAGGCTCCTGTTTCTGCCCCTCTGTTTCCAGACTCCTGCTTCTCACCCTCTGTTTCCAGACTCCTGTTTCTCCCCCTCTTCTTCCAGACTCCTGATTCTCACCCTCTGTTTCCAGACTCCTGTTTCTCCCCCTCTGTTTCCAGACCCCTGTTTCTCCCCCTCTGTTTCCAGACTCCTGTTTCTGCCCCTCTGTTTCCAGGCTCCAGTTTCTGCCCCTCTGTTTCCAGACTCCTGTTTCTGCCCCTCTGTTTCCAGCCTCCTGTTTCTCCCCCTCTGTTTCCAGACTCCTGTTTCTCCCCCTCTGTTTCCAGCCTCCTGTTTCTGCCCCTCAGTTTCCAACCTCCTGTTTCTCGCCCTCTGTTTCCAGACTCCTGTTTCTCCCCCTCAGTTTCCAGCCTCCTGTTTCTGCCCCTCTGCTTCCAGACTCCTGTTTCTGCTCCTCTGTTTCCAGACTCCTGTTTCTGCCCCTCTGTTTCCAGACTCCTGTTTCTCCCCCACTGTTTCCAGACTCCTGTTTCTGCCCCTCTGTCTCCAGACTGCTGTTTCTGCCTCTCTGTTTCCAGACTCCTGTTTCTCCCCCTCTGTTTCCAGCCTCCTGTTTCTCCCCCTCTGTTTCCAGACTTCTGTTTCTCCCCCTCTGTTTCCAGCCTCCTGTTTCTGCCCCTCAGTTTCCAACCTCCTGTTTCTCGCCCTCTGTTTCCAGACTCCTGTTTCTCCCCCTCTGTTTCCAGCCTCCTGTTTCTGCCACTCTGTTTCCAGACTCCTGTTTCTACCCCTCTGTTTCCAGACTCCTGTTTCTGCCCCTCTGTTTCCAGACTCCTGTTTCTCCCCCTCTGTTTCCAGACTGCTGTTTCTGCCCCTCTGTTTCCAGACTGCTGTTTCTGCCTCTCTGTTTCCAGACACCTGTTTCTCCCCCTCTGTTTCCAGACTCCTGTTTCTGCCCCTCTGTTTCCAGGCTCCTGTTTCTGTCCCTCTGTTTCCAGACTCCTGTTTCTGCCCCTCTGTTTCCAGCCTCCTGTTTCTCCCCCTCTGTTTCCAGACTCCTGTTTCTCCCCCTCTGTTTCCAGCCTCCTGTTTCTGCCCCTCAGTTTCCAACCTCCTGTTTCTCGCCGTCTGTTTCCAGACTCCTGTTTCTCCCCCTCTGTCTCCAGCCTCCTGTTTCTCCACCTCTGTTTCCAGACTCCTGCTTCTGCCCCTCTGTTTCCAGACTTCTGTTTCTCCCCCTCTGTTTCCAGACTCCTGTTTCTCCCCCTCTGTTTCCAGACTCCTGTTTCTCCCCCTCTGTTTCCAGACTCCTGTTTCTGCCCCTCTGTTTCCAGCCTCCTGATTCTGACCCTCTGTTTCCAGACTCCTGTTTCTCACCCTCTGTTTCCAGACTCCTGTTTCTCTCCCTCTGTTTCCAGACTCCTGTTTCTCCCCCTCTGCTTCCAGACTCCTGATTCTCACCCTCTGTTTCCAGACTCCTGTTTCTCCCCCTCTGTTTCCAGACTCCTGTTTCTCCCCCTCTGTTTCCACACTCCTGTTTCTGCCCCTCTGTTTCCAGACTCCTGTTTCTCCCCCTCTGTTTCCAGACTCCTGTTTCTGCCCCTCTGTTTCCAGACTTCTGTTTCTCCCCCTCTGCTTCCAGACTCCTGTTTCTCCCCCTCTGTTTCCAGACTCCTGTTTCTCCCCCTCTGTTTCCCGACTCCTGTTTCTGCCCCTCTGTTTCCAGCCTCCTGATTCTGCCTCTCTGTTTCCAGACTCCTGTTTCTCACCCTCTGTTTCCAGACCCCTGTTTCTCCCCCTCTGTTTCCAGACTCCTGTTTCTCCCCCTCTGCTTCCAGACTCCTCATACTCACCCTCTGTTTCCAGACTCCTGTTTCTCCCCCTCTGTTTCCAGACTCCAGTTTCACCCCCTCTGTTTCCAGACTCCTGTTTCTGCCCCTCTGTTTCCAGGCTCCTGTTTCTGCCCCTCTGTTTCCAGACTACTGTTTCTGCCCCTCTGTTTCCAGACTCCTGTTTCTCCCCCTCTGTTTCCAGACTCCTGTTTCTCCCCCACTGTTTCCAGCCTCCTATTTCTGCCCCTCAGTTTCCAACCTCCTGTTTCTCGCCCTCTGTTTCCAGACTCCTGTTTCTCCCCCTCTGTTTCCAGCCTCCTGTTTCTGCCCCTCTGTTTCCAGACTCCTGTTTCTGCCCCTCTGTTTCCAGACTCCTGTTTCTCCCCCTCTGTTTCCAGACTCCTGTTTCTCCCCCTCTTTTTCCAGAGTCCTGTTTCTCCCCTTCTGTTTCCAGACTCCTGTTTCTGCCCCTCTGTTTCCAGACTCCTGTTTCTCACCCTCTGTTTCCAGACTCCTGTTTCTCACCCTCTGTTTCCAGACTCCTGTTTCTGCCCCTCTGTTTCCAGACTTCTGTTTCTCCCCCTCTGTTTCCAGACTCCTGTTTCTCCCCCTCTGTTTCCAGACTCCTGTTTCTCCCCCTCTGTTTCCAGACTCCTGTTTCTGCCCCTCTGTTTCCAGACTCCTGATTCTGCCCCTCTGTTTCCAGACTCCTGTTTCTGCCCCTCTGTTTCCAGCCTCCTGTTTCTCCCCCTCTGTTTCCAGACTCCTGTTTCTCCCCCTCTGCTTCCAGTCTCCTGATTCTCTCCCTCTGTTTCCAGACTCCTGTTTCTCCCCCTCTGTTTCCAGACCCCTGTTTCTCCCCCTCTTTTTCCAGCCTCCTGTTTCTTCCCCTCTGTTTCCAGACTCCTGTTTCTGCCCCTCTGTTTCCAGCCTCCTGATTCTGACCCTCTGTTTCCAGACTCCTGTTTCTCACCCTCTGTTTCCAGACTCCTGTTTCTCTCCCTCTGTTTCCAGACTCCTGTTTCTCCCCCTCTGCTTCCAGACTCCTGATTCTCACCCTCTGTTTCCAGACTCCTGTTTCTCTCCCTCTGTTTCCAGACTCCTGTTTCTCCCCCTCTGCTTCCAGACTCCTGATTCTCACCCTCTGTTTCCAGACTCCTGTTTCTCCCCCTCTGTTTCCAGACTCCTGTTTCTCCCCCTCTGTTTCCACACTCCTGTTTCTGCCCCTCTGTTTCCAGACGCCTGTTTCTCCCCCTCTGTTTCCACACTCCTGTTTCTGCCCCTCTGTTTCCAGACTTCTGTTTCTCCCCCTCTGCTTCCAGACTCCTGTTTCTCCCCCTCTGTTTCCAGACTCCTGTTTCTCCCCCTCTGTTTCCAGACTCCTGTTTCTGCCCCTCTGTTTCCAGCCTCCTGATTCTGACCCTCTGTTTCCAGACTCCTGTTTCTCACCCTCTGTTTCCAGACTCCTGTTTCTCTCCCTCTGTTTCCAGACTCCTGTTTCTCCCCCTCTGCTTCCAGACTCCTGATTCTCACCCTCTGTTTCCAGACTCCTGTTTCTCCCCCTCTGTTTCCAGACTCCTGTTTCTCCCCCTCTGTTTCCACACTCCTGTTTCTGCCCCTCTGTTTCCAGACTCCTGTTTCTCCCCCTCTGTTTCCAGACTCCTGTTTCTGCCCCTCTGTTTCCAGACTTCTGTTTCTCCCCCTCTGCTTCCAGACTCCTGTTTCTCCCCCTCTGTTTCCAGACTCCTGTTTCTCCCCCTCTGTTTCCAGACTCCTGTTTCTGCCCCTCTGTTTCCAGCCTCCTGATTCTGCCTCTCTGTTTCCAGACTCCTGTTTCTCACCCTCTGTTTCCAGACCCCTGTTTCTCCCCCTCTGTTTCCAGACTCCTGTTTCTCCCCCTCTGCTTCCAGACTCCTCATTCTCACCCTCTGTTTCCAGACTCCTGTTTCTCCCCCTCTGTTTCCAGACTCCAGTTTCACCCCCTCTGTTTCCAGACTCCTGTTTCTGCCCCTCTGTTTCCAGGCTCCTGTTTCTGCCCCTCTGTTTCCAGACTACTGTTTCTGCCCCTCTGTTTCCAGACTCCTGTTTCTCCCCCTCTGTTTCCAGACTCCTGTTTCTCCCCCACTGTTTCCAGCCTCCTATTTCTGCCCCTCAGTTTCCAACCTCCTGTTTCTCGCCCTCTGTTTCCAGACTCCTGTTTCTCCCCCTCTGTTTCCAGCCTCCTGTTTCTGCCCCTCTGTTTCCAGACTCCTGTTTCTGCCCCTCTGTTTCCAGACTCCTGTTTCTCCCCCTCTGTTTCCAGACTCCTGTTTCTCCCCCTCTTTTTCCAGAGTCCTGTTTCTCCCCTTCTGTTTCCAGACTCCTGTTTCTGCCCCTCTGTTTCCAGACTCCTGTTTCTCACCCTCTGTTTCCAGACTCCTGTTTCTCACCCTCTGTTTCCAGACTCCTGTTTCTGCCCCTCTGTTTCCCGACTTCTGTTTCTCCCCCTCTGTTTCCAGACTCCTGTTTCTCCCCCTCTGTTTCCAGACTCCTGTTTCTCCCCCTCTGTTTCCAGACTCCTGTTTCTGCCCCTCTGTTTCCAGACTCCTGATTCTGCCCCTCTGTTTCCAGACTCCTGTTTCTGCCCCTCTGTTTCCAGCCTCCTGTTTCTCCCCCTCTGTTTCCAGACTCCTGTTTCTCCCCCTCTGCTTCCAGTCTCCTGATTCTCTCCCTCTGTTTCCAGACTCCTGTTTCTCCCCCTCTGTTTCCAGACCCCTGTTTCTCCCCCTCTGTTTCCAGACTCCTGTTTCTGCCCCTCTGTTTCCAGAACGCTGTTTCAGCCTCTCTGTTTCCAGACTTCTGTTTCTCCCCCTCTGTTTCCAGACTCCTGTTTCTCCCCCTCTGTTTCCAGACTCCTGTTTCTCCCCCTCTGTTTCCAGACTCCTGTTTCTGCCCCTCTGTTTCCAGACTCCTGATTCTGCCCCTCTGTTTCCAGACTCCTGTTTCTCACCCTCTGTTTCCAGACTCCTGTTTCTCCCCCACTGTTTCCAGACTCCTGTTTCTCCCCCTCTGCTTCCAGTCTCCTGATTCTCTCCCTCTGTTTCCAGACTCCTGTTTCTCCCCCTCTGTTTCCAGACCCCTGTTTCTCCCCCTCTGTTTCCAGACTCCTGTTTCTGCCCCTCTGTTTCCAGAACGCTGTTTCTGCCTCTCTGTTTCCAGACACCAGTTTCTCCCCCTCTGTTTCCAGACTCCTGTTTCTGCCCCTCTGTTTCCAGACTCCTGTTTCTGCCCCTCTGTTTCCAGACTCGTGTTTCTGCCCCTCTGTTTCCAGACTCCTGTTTCTCACTGTCTGTTTCCAGACTCCTGTTCCTCCCCATCTGTTTCCAGACTCCTGTTTCTCACCCTGAGTTTCCAGACTCCTGTTTCTCCCCCTCTGTTTCCAGCCTCCTGTTTCTCCCCCTCTTTTTCCAGCCTCCTGTTTCTTCCCCTCTGCTTCCAGACTCCTGTTTCTGCCCCTCTGTTTCCAGACTCCTGATTCTGCCCCTCTGTTTCCAGACTCCTGTTTCTCACCCTCTGTTTCCAGACTCCTGTTTCTCTCCCTCTGTTTCCAGACTCCTGTTTCTCCCCCTCTGCTTCCAGACTCCTGATTCTCACCCTCTGTTTCCAGACTCCTGTTTCTCCCCCTCTGTTTCCAGATCCTGTTTCTCCCCCTCTGTTTCCAGACTCCTGTTTCTGCCCCTCTGTTTCCAGACTCCTGTTTCTCCCCCTCTGTTTCCAGACTCCTGTTTCTGCCCCTCTGTTTCCAGACTTCTGTTTCTCCCCCTCTGTTTCCAGACTCCTGTTTCTCCCCCTCTGTTTCCAGACTCCTGTTTCTCCCCTCTGTTTCCAGACTCCTGTTTCTGCCCCTCTGTTTCCAGCCTCCTGATTCTGCCCCTCTGTTTCCAGACTCCTGTTTCTCACCCTCTGTTTCCAGACTCCTGTTTCTCCCCCTCTGTTTCCAGACTCCTGTTTCTCACCCTCTGCTTCCAGACTCCTCATTCTCACCCTCTGTTTCCAGACTCCTGTTTCTCCCCCTCTGTTTCCAGACTCCAGTTTCACCCCCTCTGTTTCCAGACTCCTGTTTCTGCCCCTCTGTTCCCAGGCTCCTGTTTCTGCCCCTCTGTTTCCAGACTCCTGTTTCTCACCCTCTGTTTCCAGACTCCTGTTTCTCCCCCTCTGTTTCCAGACTCCTGTTTCTGCCCCTCTGTTTCCAGACTCCTGTTTCTCCCCCTCTGTTTCCAGACTCCTGTTTCTCCCCCTCTTTTTCCAGACTCCTGTTTCTCCCCATCTGTTTCCAGACTCCTGTTTCTGCCCCTCTGTTTCCAGACTCCTGTTTCTCACCCTCTGTTTCCAGACTCCTGTTTCTCCCCCTCTGCTTCCAGACTCCTGATTCTCACACTCTGTTTCCAGACTCCTGTTTCTCCCCCTATGTTTCCAGACCCCTGTTTCTCCCCTTCTGTTTCCAGACTCCTGTTTCTGCCCCTCTGTTTCCAGGCTCCAGTTTCTGCCCCTCTGTTTCCAGACTCCTGTTTCTGCCCCTCTGTTTCCACCCTCCTGTTTCTCCCCCTCTGTTTCCAGACTCCTGTTTCTCCCCCTCTGTTTCCAGCCTCCTGTTTCTGCCCCTCAGTTTCCAACCTCCTGTTTCTCGCCCTCTGTTTCCAGACTCCTGTTTCTCCCCCTCTGTTTCCAGCCTCCTGTTTCTGCCCCTCTGCTTCCAGACTCCTGTTTCTGCCCCTCTGCTTCCAGACTCCTGTTTCTCCCCCTGTGTTTCCAGACACCTGTTTCTGCCCCTCTCTTTCCAGACTGTTGTTTCTGCCTCTCTGTTTCCAGACTCCTGTTTCTCCCCCTCTGTTTCCAGACTCCTGTTTCTGCCCCTCTGTTTGCAGGCTCCTGCTCTGCCCCTCTGTTTCCAGACTCTGTTTCTGCCCCTCTGTTTCCAGCTACCTGTTTCTCCCCCTCTGTTTCCAGACTCCTATTTCTCCCCCTCTGTTTCCAGACTCCTGTTTCTCCCCCTCTGTTTCCAGACTCCTGTTTCTGCCCCTCTGTTTCCAGACTCCTGATTCTGCCCCTCTGTTTCCAGACTCCTGTTTCTCACCCTCTGTTTCCAGACTCCAGTTTCTCCCTCTCTGTTTCCAGACTCCTGTTTCTCCCCCTCTGCTTCCAGACTCCTGATTCTCACCCTCTGTTTCCAGACTCCAGTTCCTCCCCCTCTGTTTCCAGACCCCTGTTTCTCCCCCTCTGTTTCCAGACTCCTGTTTCTGCCCCTCTGTTTCCAGGCTCCTGTTTCTGCCCCTCTGTTTCCAGACTCCTGTTTCTGCCCCTCTGTTTCCAGGCTCCTGTTTCTGCCCCTCTGTTTCCAGACTCCTGTTTCTGCCCCTCTGTTTCCAGCCTCCTGTTTCTCCCCCTCTGTTTCCAGACTCCTGTTTCTGCCCCTCTGTTTCCAGACTCCTGTTTCTGCCCCTCTGTTTCCAGACTCCTGTTTCTCCCCCTCTGTTTCCAGACTCCTGTTTCTGCCCCTCTGTTTCCAGACTGCTGTTTCTGCCTCTCTGTTTCCAGACACCTGTTTCTCCCCCTCTGTTTCCAGACTCCTGTTTCTGACCCTCTGTTTCCAGGCTCCTGTTTCTGCCCCTCTGTTTCCAGACTCCTGTTTCTGCCCCTCTGTTTCCAGCCTCCTGTTTCTCCCCCTCTGTTTCCAGACTCCTGTTTCTCCCCCTCTGTTTCCAGCCTCCTGTTTCTGCCCCTCAGTTTCCAACCTCCTGTTTCTCGCCGTCTGTTTCCAGACTCCTGTTTCTCCCCCTCTGTTTCCAGCCTCCTGTTTCTCCACCTCTGTTTCCAGACTCCTGTTTCTGCCCCTCTGTTTCCAGACTTCTGTTTCTCCACCCCTGTTTCCAGACTCCTGTTTCTCCCCCTCTGTTTCCAGTCTCCTGTTTCTCCCCCTCTGTTTCCAGACTCGTGTTTCTGCCCCTCTGTTTCCAGACTCCTGTTTCTGCCCCTCTGTTTCCAGACTCCTGATTCTGCCCCTCTGTTTCCAGACTCCTGTTTCTCACCCTCTGTTTCCAGACTCCTGTTTCTCTCCCTCTGTTTCCAGACTCCTGTTTCTCCCCCTCTGCTTCCAGACTCCTGATTCTCACCCTCTGTTTCCAGACCCCTGTTTCTCCCCCTCTGTTTCCAGATCCTGTTTCTCCCCCTCTGTTTCCAGACTCCTGTTTCTGCCCCTCTGTTTCCAGACTCCTGTTTCTCCCCCTCTGTTTCCAGACTCCTGTTTCTGCCCCTCTGTTTCCAGACTCCTGTTTCTCCCCCTCTGTTTCCAGACTCCTGTTTCTCCCCCTCTGTTTCCAGACTCCTGTTTCTCCCCCTCTGTTTCCAGACTCTTGTTTCTGCCCCTCTGTTTCCAGCCTCCTGATTCTGCCCCTCTGTTTCCAGACTCCTGTTTCTCCCCCTCTGCTTCCAGACTCCTCATTCTCACCCTCTGTTTCCAGACTCCTGTTTTCCCCCTCTGTTTCCAGACTCCAGTTTCACCCCCTCTGTTTCCAGACTCCTGTTTCTGCCCCTCTGTTTCCAGGCTCCTGTTTCTGCCCCTCTGTTTCCAGACTCCTGTTTCTCACCCTCTGTTTCCAGACTCCTGTTTCTCACCCTCTGTTTCCAGACTCCTGTTTCTGCCCCTCTGTTTCCAGACTCCTGTTTCTCCCCCTCTGTTTTCAGTCTCCTGTTTCTCCCCCTCTTTTTCCAGACTCCTGTTTCTCCCCTTCTGTTTCCAGACTCCTGTTTCTCACCCTGAGTTTCCAGACTCCTGTTTCTCCCCCTCTGTTTCCAGCCTCCTGTTTCTCCCCCTCTGCTTCCAGCCTCCTGTTTCTTCCCCTCTGTTTCCAGACTCCTGTTTCTGCCCCTCTGTTTCCAGCCTCCTGATTCTGCCCCTCTGTTTCCAGACTCCTGTTTCTCACCCTCTTTTTCCAGACTCCTGTTTCTCTCTCTCTGTTTCCAGACTCCTGTTTCTCCCCCTCTGTTTCCAGACTCCTGATTCTCACCCTCTGTTTCCACCCTCCTGTTTCTCCGCCTCTGTTTCCAGGCCCCTGTTTCACCCTCTCTGTTTCCAGACTCCTGTTTCTGCCCCTCTGTTTCCAGACTCCTGTTTCTCCCCCTCTGTTTCCAGACTCCTGTTTCTGCCCCTCTGTTTCCAGACTTCTGTTTCTCCCCCTCTGTTTCCGGACTCCTGTTTCTGCCCCTCTGTTTCCAGACTCCTGTTTCTCCCCCTCTGTTTCCAGACTCCTGTTTCTGCCCCTCTGTTTCCAGCCTCCTGATTCTGCCCCTCTGTTTCCAGACTCCTGTTTCTCACCCTCTGTTTCCAGACTCCTGATTCTGCCCCTCTGTTTCCAGACTCCTGTTTCTCCCCCTCTGTTTCCAGACTCCTGTTTCTCACCCTCTGTTTCCAGACTCCTGTTTCTCTCCCTCTGTTTCCAGACTCCTGTTTCTGCCCCTCTGTTTCCAGACTTCTGTTTCTCCCCCTCTGTTTCCAGGCTCCTGTTTCACCCCTCTGTTTCCAGACTCCTGTTTCTCCCCCTCTGTTTCCAGACTCATGTTTCTGCCCCTCTGTTTCCAGACTCCTGTTTCTCACCATCTGTTTCCAGACTCCTGTTCCTCCCCCTCTGTTTCCAGACTCCTGTTTCTGCCCCTCTGTTTCCAGACTCCTGTTTCTCCCCCTCTGTTTCCAGACTCCTGTTTCTCCCCCTCTTTTTCCAGACACCTGTTTCTCCCCATCTGTTTCCAGACTCCTGTTTCTGCCCCTCTGTTTCCAGACTCCTGTTTCTCACCCTCTGTTTCCAGACTCCTGTTTCTCCCCCTCTGCTTCCAGACTCCTGATTCTCACCCTCTGTTTCCAGACTCCTGTTTCTCCCCCTCTGTTTCCAGACCCCTGTTTCTCCCCCTCTGTTTCCAGACTCCTGTTTCTGCCCCTCTGTTTCCAGGCTCCAGTTTCTGCCCCTCTGTTTCCAGACTCCTGTTTCTGCCCCTCTGTTTCCAGACTCCTGTTTCTCCCCCTCTGTTTCCAGACTCCTGTTTCTCCCCCTCTGTTTCCAGACTCCTGTTTCTGCCCCTCTGTTTCCAGACTCCTGATTCTGCCCCTCTGTTTCCAGACTCCTGTTTCTGCCCCTCTGTTTCCAGCCTCCTGTTTCTCCCCCTCTGTTTCCAGACTCCTGTTTCTCCCCCTCTGCTTCCAGTCTCCTGATTCTCTCCCTCTGTTTCCAGACTCCTGTTTCTCCCCCTCTGTTTCCAGACCCCTGTTTCTCCCCCTCTGTTTCCAGACTCCTGTTTCTGCCCCTCTGTTTCCAGAACGCTGTTTCAGCCTCTCTGTTTCCAGACTTCTGTTTCTCCCCCTCTGTTTCCAGACTCCTGTTTCTCCCCCTCTGTTTCCAGACTCCTGTTTCTCCCCCTCTGTTTCCAGACTCCTGTTTCTGCCCCTCTGTTTCCAGACTCCTGATTCTGCCCCTCTGTTTCCAGACTCCTGTTTCTCACCCTCTGTTTCCAGACTCCTGTTTCTCCCCCACTGTTTCCAGACTCCTGTTTCTCCCCCTCTGCTTCCAGTCTCCTGATTCTCTCCCTCTGTTTCCAGACTCCTGTTTCTCCCCCTCTGTTTCCAGACCCCTGTTTCTCCCCCTCTGTTTCCAGACTCCTGTTTCTGCCCCTCTGTTTCCAGAACGCTGTTTCTGCCTCTCTGTTTCCAGACACCAGTTTCTCCCCCTCTGTTTCCAGACTCCTGTTTCTGCCCCTCTGTTTCCAGACTCCTGTTTCTGCCCCTCTGTTTCCAGACTCGTGTTTCTGCCCCTCTGTTTCCAGACTCCTGTTTCTCACTGTCTGTTTCCAGACTCCTGTTCCTCCCCATCTGTTTCCAGACTCCTGTTTCTCACCCTGAGTTTCCAGACTCCTGTTTCTCCCCCTCTGTTTCCAGCCTCCTGTTTCTCCCCCTCTTTTTCCAGCCTCCTGTTTCTTCCCCTCTGCTTCCAGACTCCTGTTTCTGCCCCTCTGTTTCCAGACTCCTGATTCTGCCCCTCTGTTTCCAGACTCCTGTTTCTCACCCTCTGTTTCCAGACTCCTGTTTCTCTCCCTCTGTTTCCAGACTCCTGTTTCTCCCCCTCTGCTTCCAGACTCCTGATTCTCACCCTCTGTTTCCAGACTCCTGTTTCTCCCCCTCTGTTTCCAGATCCTGTTTCTCCCCCTCTGTTTCCAGACTCCTGTTTCTGCCCCTCTGTTTCCAGACTCCTGTTTCTCCCCCTCTGTTTCCAGACTCCTGTTTCTGCCCCTCTGTTTCCAGACTTCTGTTTCTCCCCCTCTGTTTCCAGACTCCTGTTTCTCCCCCTCTGTTTCCAGACTCCTGTTTCTCCCCCTCTGTTTCCAGACTCCTGTTTCTGCCCCTCTGTTTCCAGCCTCCTGATTCTGCCCCTCTGTTTCCAGACTCCTGTTTCTCACCCTCTGTTTCCAGACTCCTGTTTCTCCCCCTCTGTTTCCAGACTCCTGTTTCTCACCCTCTGCTTCCAGACTCCTCATTCTCACCCTCTGTTTCCAGACTCCTGTTTCTCCCCCTCTGTTTCCAGACTCCAGTTTCACCCCCTCTGTTTCCAGACTCCTGTTTCTGCCCCTCTGTTCCCAGGCTCCTGTTTCTGCCCCTCTGTTTCCAGACTCCTGTTTCTCACCCTCTGTTTCCAGACTCCTGTTTCTCCCCCTCTGTTTCCAGACTCCTGTTTCTGCCCCTCTGTTTCCAGACTCCTGTTTCTCCCCCTCTGTTTCCAGACTCCTGTTTCTCCCCCTCTTTTTCCAGACTCCTGTTTCTCCCCATCTGTTTCCAGACTCCTGTTTCTGCCCCTCTGTTTCCAGACTCCTGTTTCTCACCCTCTGTTTCCAGACTCCTGTTTCTCCCCCTCTGCTTCCAGACTCCTGATTCTCACACTCTGTTTCCAGACTCCTGTTTCTCCCCCTATGTTTCCAGACCCCTGTTTCTCCCCCTCTGTTTCCAGACTCCTCTTTCTGCCCCTCTGTTTCCAGGCTCCAGTTTCTGCCCCTCTGTTTCCAGACTCCTGTTTCTGCCCCTCTGTTTCCACCCTCCTGTTTCTCCCCCTCTGTTTCCAGACTCCTGTTTCTCCCCCTCTGTTTCCAGCCTCCTGTTTCTGCCCCTCAGTTTCCAACCTCCTGTTTCTCGCCCTCTGTTTCCAGACTCCTGTTTCTCCCCCTCTGTTTCCAGCCTCCTGTTTCTGCCCCTCTGCTTCCAGACTCCTGTTTCTGCCCCTCTGCTTCCAGACTCCTGTTTCTCCCCCTGTGTTTCCAGACACCTGTTTCTGCCCCTCTCTTTCCAGACTGTTGTTTCTGCCTCTCTGTTTCCAGACTCCTGTTTCTCCCCCTCTGTTTCCAGACTCCTGTTTCTGCCCCTCTGTTTGCAGGCTCCTGCTCTGCCCCTCTGTTTCCAGACTCCTGTTTCTGCCCCTCTGTTTCCAGCTTCCTGTTTCTCCCCCTCTGTTTCCAGACTCCTATTTCTCCCCCTCTGTTTCCAGACTCCTGTTTCTCCCCCTCTGTTTCCAGACTCCTGTTTCTGCCCCTCTGTTTCCAGACTCCTGATTCTGCCCCTCTGTTTCCAGACTCCTGTTTCTCACCCTCTGTTTCCAGACTCCAGTTTCTCCCTCTCTGTTTCCAGACTCCTGTTTCTCCCCCTCTGCTTCCAGACTCCTGATTCTCACCCTCTGTTTCCAGACTCCAGTTCCTCCCCCTCTGTTTCCAGACCCCTGTTTCTCCCCCTCTGTTTCCAGACTCCTGTTTCTGCCCCTCTGTTTCCAGGCTCCTGTTTCTGCCCCTCTGTTTCCAGACTCCTGTTTCTGCCCCTCTGTTTCCAGCCTCCTGTTTCTCCCCCTCTGTTTCCAGACTCCTGTTTCTCCCCCTCTGTTTCCAGCCTCCTGTTTCTGCCCCTCAGTTTCCAACCTCCTGTTTCTCGCCCTCTGTTTCCAGACTCCTGTTTCCCCCCCTCTGTTTCCAGCCTCCTGTTTCTGCCACTCTGTTTCCAGACTCCTGTTTCTGCCCCTCTGTTTCCAGACTCCTGTTTCTGCCCCTCTGTTTCCAGACTCCTGTTTCTCCCCCTCTGTTTCCAGACTCCTGTTTCTGCCCCTCTGTTTCCAGACTGCTGTTTCTGCCTCTCTGTTTCCAGACACCTGTTTCTCCCCCTCTGTTTCCAGACTCCTGTTTCTGCCCCTCTGTTTCCAGGCTCCTGTTTCTGCCCCTCTGTTTCCAGACTCCTGTTTCTGCCCCTCTGTTTCCAGCCTCCTGTTTCTCCCCCTCTGTTTCCAGACTCCTGTTTCTCCCCCTCTGTTTCCAGCCTCCTGTTTCTGCCCCTCAGTTTCCAACCTCCTGTTTCTCGCCGTCTGTTTCCAGACTCCTGTTTCTCCCCCTCTGTTTCCAGCCTCCTGTTTCTCCACCTCTGCTTCCAGACTCCTGTTTCTGCCCCTCTGTTTCCAGACTTCTGTTTCTCCACCCCTGTTTCCAGACTCCTGTTTCTCCCCCTCTGTTTCCAGTCTCCTGTTTCTCCCCCTCTGTTTCCAGACTCGTGTTTCTGCCCCTCTGTTTCCAGACTCCTGTTTCTGCCCCTCTGTTTCCAGACTCCTGATTCTGCCCCTCTGTTTCCAGACTCCTGTTTCTCACCCTCTGTTTCCAGACTCCTGTTTCTCTCCCTCTGTTTCCAGACTCCTGTTTCTCCCCCTCTGCTTCCAGACTCCTGATTCTCACCCTCTGTTTCCAGACTCCTGTTTCTCCCCCTCTGTTTCCAGATCCTGTTTCTCCCCCTCTGTTTCCAGACTCCTGTTTCTGCCCCTCTGTTTCCAGACTCCTGTTTCTCCCCCTCTGTTTCCAGACTCCTGTTTCTGCCCCTCTGTTTCCAGACTCCTGTTTCTCCCCCTCTGTTTCCAGACTCCTGTTTCTCCCCCTCTGTTTCCAGACTCCTGTTTCTCCCCCTCTGTTTCCAGACTCTTGTTTCTGCCCCTCTGTTTCCAGCCTCCTGATTCTGCCCCTCTGTTTCCAGACTCCTGTTTCTCCCCCTCTGCTTCCAGACTCCTCATTCTCACCCTCTGTTTCCAGACTCCTGTTTTCCCCCTCTGTTTCCAGACTCCAGTTTCACCCCCTCTGTTTCCAGACTCCTGTTTCTGCCCCTCTGTTTCCAGGCTCCTGTTTCTGCCCCTCTGTTTCCAGACTCCTGTTTCTCACCCTCTGTTTCCAGACTCCTGTTTCTCCCCCTCTGTTTCCAGACTCCTGTTTCTGCCCCTCTGTTTCCAGACTCCTGTTTCTCCCCCTCTGTTTTCAGTCTCCTGTTTCTCCCCCTCTTTTTCCAGACTCCTGTTTCTCCCCTTCTGTTTCCAGACTCCTGTTTCTCACCCTGAGTTTCCAGACTCCTGTTTCTCCCCCTCTGTTTCCAGCCTCCTGTTTCTCCCCCTCTGTTTCCAGCCTCCTGTTTCTTCCCCTCTGTTTCCAGACTCCTGTTTCTGCCCCTCTGTTTCCAGCCTCCTGATTCTGCCCCTCTGTTTCCAGACTCCTGTTTCTCACCCTCTTTTTCCAGACTCCTGTTTCTCTCTCTCTGTTTCCAGACTCCTGTTTCTCCCCCTCTGTTTCCAGACTCCTGATTCTCACCCTCTGTTTCCACCCTCCTGTTTCTCCGCCTCTGTTTCCAGGCCCCTGTTTCACCCTCTCTGTTTCCAGACTCCTGTTTCTGCCCCTCTGTTTCCAGACTCCTGTTTCTCCCCCTCTGTTTCCAGACTCCTGTTTCTGCCCCTCTGTTTCCAGACTTCTGATTCTCCCCCTCTGTTTCCGGACTCCTGTTTCTGCCCCTCTGTTTCCGGACTCCTGTTTCTCCCCCTCTGTTTCCAGACTCCTGTTTCTGCCCCTCTGTTTCCAGCCTCCTGATTCTGCCCCTCTGTTTCCAGACTCCTGTTTCTCACCCTCTGTTTCCAGACTCCTGATTCTGCCCCTCTGTTTCCAGACTCCTGTTTCTCCCCCTCTGTTTCCAGACTCCTGTTTCTCACCCTCTGTTTCCAGACTCCTGTTTCTCTCCCTCTGTTTCCAGACTCCTGTTTCTGCCCCTCTGTTTCCAGACTTCTCTTTCTCCCCCTCTGTTTCCAGGCTCCTGTTTCACCCCTCTGTTTCCAGACTCCTGTTTCTCCCCCTCTGTTTCCAGACTCATGTTTCTGCCCCTCTGTTTCCAGACTCCTGTTTCTCACCATCTGTTTCCAGACTCCTGTTCCTCCCCCTCTGTTTCCAGACTCCTGTTTCTGCCCCTCTGTTTCCAGACTCCTGTTTCTCCCCCTCTGTTTCCAGACTCCTGTTTCTCCCCCTCTTTTTCCAGACTCCTGTTTCTCCCCATCTGTTTCCAGACTCCTGTTTCTGCCCCTCTGTTTCCAGACTCCTGTTTCTCACCCTCTGTTTCCAGACTCCTGTTTCTCCCCCTCTGCTTCCACACTCCTGATTCTCACCCTCTGTTTCCAGACTCCTGTTTCTCCCCCTCTGTTTCCAGACCCCTGTTTCTCCCCCTCTGTTTCCAGACTCCTGTTTCTGCCCCTCTGTTTCCAGGCTCCAGTTTCTGCCCCTCTGTTTCCAGACTCCTGTTTCTGCCCCTCTGTTTCCAGACTCCTGTTTCTCCCCCTCTGTTTCCAGACCCCTGTTTCTCCCCCTCTGTTTCCAGACTCCTGTTTCTGCCCCTCTGTTTCCAGACTCCTGATTCTGCCCCTCTGTTTCCAGACTCCTGTTTCTGCCCCTCTGTTTCCAGCCTCCTGTTTCTCCCCCTCTGTTTCCAGACTCCTGTTTCTCCCCCTCTGCTTCCAGTCTCCTGATTCTCTCCCTCTGTTTCCAGACTCCTGTTTCTCCCCCTCTGTTTCCAGACCCCTGTTTCTCCCCCTCTGTTTCCAGACTCCTGTTTCTGCCCCTCTGTTTCCAGAACGCTGTTTCAGCCTCTCTGTTTCCAGACTTCTGTTTCTCCCCCTCTGTTTCCAGACTCCTGTTTCTCCCCCTCTGTTTCCAGACTCCTGTTTCTCCCCCTCTGTTTCCAGACTCCTGTTTCTGCCCCTCTGTTTCCAGACTCCTGATTCTGCCCCTCTGTTTCCAGACTCCTGTTTCTCACCCTCTGTTTCCAGACTCCTGTTTCTCCCCCACTGTTTCCAGACTCCTGTTTCTCCCCCTCTGCTTCCAGTCTCCTGATTCTCTCCCTCTGTTTCCAGACTCCTGTTTCTCCCCCTCTGTTTCCAGACCCCTGTTTCTCCCCCTCTGTTTCCAGACTCCTGTTTCTGCCCCTCTGTTTCCAGAACGCTGTTTCTGCCTCTCTGTTTCCAGACACCAGTTTCTCCCCCTCTGTTTCCAGACTCCTGTTTCTGCCCCTCTGTTTCCAGACTCCTGTTTCTGCCCCTCTGTTTCCAGACTCGTGTTTCTGCCCCTCTGTTTCCAGACTCCTGTTTCTCACTGTCTGTTTCCAGACTCCTGTTCCTCCCCATCTGTTTCCAGACTCCTGTTTCTCACCCTGAGTTTCCAGACTCCTGTTTCTCCCCCTCTGTTTCCAGCCTCCTGTTTCTCCCCCTCTTTTTCCAGCCTCCTGTTTCTTCCCCTCTGCTTCCAGACTCCTGTTTCTGCCCCTCTGTTTCCAGACTCCTGATTCTGCCCCTCTGTTTCCAGACTCCTGTTTCTCACCCTCTGTTTCCAGACTCCTGTTTCTCTCCCTCTGTTTCCAGACTCCTGTTTCTCCCCCTCTGCTTCCAGACTCCTGATTCTCACCCTCTGTTTCCAGACTCCTGTTTCTCCCCCTCTGTTTCCAGATCCTGTTTCTCCCCCTCTGTTTCCAGACTCCTGTTTCTGCCCCTCTGTTTCCAGACTCCTGTTTCTCCCCCTCTGTTTCCAGACTCCTGTTTCTGCCCCTCTGTTTCCAGACTTCTGTTTCTCCCCCTCTGTTTCCAGACTCCTGTTTCTCCCCCTCTGTTTCCAGACTCCTGTTTCTCCCCCTCTGTTTCCAGACTCCTGTTTCTGCCCCTCTGTTTCCAGCCTCCTGATTCTGCCCCTCTGTTTCCAGACTCCTGTTTCTCACCCTCTGTTTCCAGACTCCTGTTTCTCCCCCTCTGTTTCCAGACTCCTGTTTCTCACCCTCTGCTTCCAGACTCCTCATTCTCACCCTCTGTTTCCAGACTCCTGTTTCTCCCCCTCTGTTTCCAGACTCCAGTTTCACCCCCTCTGTTTCCAGACTCCTGTTTCTGCCCCTCTGTTCCCAGGCTCCTGTTTCTGCCCCTCTGTTTCCAGACTCCTGTTTCTCACCCTCTGTTTCCAGACTCCTGTTTCTCCCCCTCTGTTTCCAGACTCCTGTTTCTGCCCCTCTGTTTCCAGACTCCTGTTTCTCCCCCTCTGTTTCCAGACTCCTGTTTCTCCCCCTCTTTTTCCAGACTCCTGTTTCTCCCCATCTGTTTCCAGACTCCTGTTTCTGCCCCTCTGTTTCCAGACTCCTGTTTCTCACCCTCTGTTTCCAGACTCCTGTTTCTCCCCCTCTGCTTCCAGACTCCTGATTCTCACACTCTGTTTCCAGACTCCTGTTTCTCCCCCTATGTTTCCAGACCCCTGTTTCTCCCCCTCTGTTTCCAGACTCCTGTTTCTGCCCCTCTGTTTCCAGGCTCCAGTTTCTGCCCCTCTGTTTCCAGACTCCTGTTTCTGCCCCTCTGTTTCCACCCTCCTGTTTCTCCCCCTCTGTTTCCAGACTCCTGTTTCTCCCCCTCTGTTTCCAGCCTCCTGTTTCTGCCCCTCTGCTTCCAGACTCCTGTTTCTGCCCCTCTGCTTCCAGACTCCTGTTTCTCCCCCTGTGTTTCCAGACACCTGTTTCTGCCCCTCTCTTTCCAGACTGTTGTTTCTGCCTCTCTGTTTCCAGACTCCTGTTTCTCCCCCTCTGTTTCCAGACTCCTGTTTCTGCCCCTCTGTTTGCAGGCTCCTGCGCTGCCCCTCTGTTTCCAGACTCCTGTTTCTGCCCCTCTGTTTCCAGCTTCCTGTTTCTCCCCCTCTGTTTCCAGACTCCTATTTCTCCCCCTCTGTTTCCAGACTCCTGTTTCTCCCCCCTCTGTTTCCAGACTCCTGTTTCTGCCCCTCTGTTTCCAGACTCCTGATTCTGCCCCTCTGTTTCCAGACTCCTGTTTCTCACCCTCTGTTTCCAGACTCCAGTTTCTCCCTCTCTGTTTCCAGACTCCTGTTTCTCCCCCTCTGCTTCCAGACTCCTGATTCTCACCCTCTGTTTCCAGACTCCAGTTCCTCCCCCTCTGTTTCCCAGACCCCTGTTTCTCCCCCTCTGTTTCCAGACTCCTGTTTCTGCCCCTCTGTTTCCAGGCTCCTGTTTCTGCCCCTCTGTTTCCAGACTCCTGTTTCTGCCCCTCTGTTTCCAGCCTCCTGTTTCTCCCCCTCTGTTTCCAGACTCCTGTTTCTCCCCCTCTGTTTCCAGCCTCCTGTTTCTGCCCCTCAGTTTCCAACCTCCTGTTTCTCGCCCTCTGTTTCCAGACTCCTGTTTCCCCCCTCTGTTTCCAGCCTCCTGTTTCTGCCACTCTGTTTCCAGACTCCTGTTTCTGCCCCTCTGTTTCCAGACTCCTGTTTCTGCCCCTCTGTTTCCAGACTCCTGTTTCTCCCCTCTGTTTCCAGACTCCTGTTTCTGCCCCTCTGTTTCCAGACTGCTGTTTCTGCCTCTCTGTTTCCAGACACCTGTTTCTCCCCCTCTGTTTCCAGACTCCTGTTTCTGCCCCTCTGTTTCCAGGCTCCTGTTTCTGCCCCTCTGTTTCCAGACTCCTGTTTCTGCCCCTCTGTTTCCAGCCTCCTGTTTCTCCCCCTCTGTTTCCAGACTCCTGTTTCTCCCCCTCTGTTTCCAGCCTCCTGTTTCTGCCCCTCAGTTTCCAACCTCCTGTTTCTCGCCGTCTGTTTCCAGACTCCTGTTTCTCCCCCTCTGTTTCCAGCCTCCTGTTTCTCCACCTCTGCTTCCAGACTCCTGTTTCTGCCCCTCTGTTTCCAGACTTCTGTTTCTCCACCCCGGTTTCCAGACTCCTGTTTCTCCCCCTCTGTTTCCAGTCTCCTGTTTCTCCCCCTCTGTTTCCAGACTCGTGTTTCTGCCCCTCTGTTTCCAGACTCCTGTTTCTGCCCCTCTGTTTCCAGACTCCTGATTCTGCCCCTCTGTTTCCAGACTCCTGTTTCTCACCCTCTGTTTCCAGACTCCTGTTTCTCTCCCTCTGTTTCCAGACTCCTGTTTCTCCCCCTCTGCTTCCAGACTCCTGATTCTCACCCTCTGTTTCCAGTCTCCTGTTTCTCCCCCTCTGTTTCCAGACTCGTGTTTCTGCCCCTCTGTTTCCAGACTCCTGTTTCTGCCCCTCTGTTTCCAGACTCCTGATTCTGCCCCTCTGTTTCCAGACTCCTGTTTCTCCCCCTCTGCTTCCAGACTCCTCATTCTCACCCTCTGTTTCCAGACTCCTGTTTTCCCCCTCTGTTTCCAGACTCCAGTTTCACCCCCTCTGTTTCCAGACTCCTGTTTCTGCCCCTCTGTTTCCAGGCTCCTGTTTCTGCCCCTCTGTTTCCAGACTCCTGTTTCTCACCCTCTGTTTCCAGACTCCTGTTTCTCCCCCTCTGTTTCCAGACTCCTGTTTCTGCCCCTCTGTTTCCAGACTCCTGTTTCTCCCCCTCTCTGTTTTCAGTCTCCTGTTTCTCCCCCTCTTTTTCCAGACTCCTGTTTCTCCCCTTCTGTTTCCAGACTCCTGTTTCTCACCCTGAGTTTCCAGACTCCTGTTTCTCCCCCTCTGTTTCCAGCCTCCTGTTTCTCCCCCTCTGTTTCCAGCCTCCTGTTTCTTCCCCTCTGTTTCCAGCCTCCTGATTCTGCCCCTCTGTTTCCAGACTCCTGTTTCTCACCCTCTTTTTCCAGACTCCTGTTTCTCTCTCTCTGTTTCCAGACTCCTGTTTTCTCCCCCTCTGTTTCCAGACTCCTGATTCTCACCCTCTGTTTCCACCCTCCTGTTTCTCCGCCTCTGTTTCCAGGCCCCTGTTTCACCCTCTCTGTTTCCAGACTCCTGTTTCTGCCCCTCTGTTTCCAGACTCCTGTTTCTCCCCCTCTGTTTCCAGACTCCTGTTTCTGCCCCTCTGTTTCCAGACTTCTGATTCTCCCCCTCTGTTTCCGGACTCCTGTTTCTGCCCCCTCTGTTTCCGGACTCCTGTTTCTCCCCCC